>NC_059431.1:4352523-4412523 GCF_021028975.2 Sphaerodactylus townsendi | reverse complement strand
TGCAGGAACGCACAATCAAAGCACTCCCGACAGGTGGCCATCCAGCCTCTCTTTAAAAACCTCCAAAGAAGGAGACTCCACCACACTCCGAGGCAGTGAATTCCACTGTTGAGCAGCCCTGATGGTCAGGAAGTTCTTTCTGTTGTTTAGGTAGACTCTCTTTTCCTTCCCCTTGAACCCATGACTCCTGGTCCTGGTCTCTGGAGCAGCAGAAAACAAGCTTGCTCCCTCACCGACATGACATCCCTTCAAATATTTAAACATGGCTATCATGTCACCTCTTAACCTTCTCTTCCCCAAACTAAACATCCCCAGCTCCCTAAGCCTCTCCTCGTAGGGCATGGATTCCAGACCTTTGGCCATTTTGGTTGCCCTCCTCTGGACTCTGCTTCTCATTGGCCATGAAAGTCCCTAGCTGGAATCAACATAATTGGAAGCTAAGCAGCAGTGAAAGGCCACCCAGTAAGGCTCTGCAGAGGAAGGCAATGGAAAACCAGCTCTGCTTCTCACTTGCTTTGAAAGGTCCTTGCTGTGGTTGACATAAGATAGAAGCTAAGTAGTATGGGAGACCACCAAGGAAGGCTCTGCAGAGGAAGGCAATGGCAAACCACCTCACTGGCCTTAAAAGCTC
Organism: Sphaerodactylus townsendi; assembly: GCF_021028975.2. Lineage (NCBI taxonomy): Eukaryota > Metazoa > Chordata > Lepidosauria > Squamata > Sphaerodactylidae > Sphaerodactylus > Sphaerodactylus townsendi. The sequence goes on along the minus strand of NC_059431.1, from coordinate 4,411,892 downwards.
CTTGCTGGGCTCCCCATTAGTCAGTTGCAACTTTTTCGACACTTAACTTTGGTCCTTGTAGCCAATACCTTACATTTCACGGATTGGAAGAGTGCAAAACTTTGCGTTCAGTCACAAGTTTTTACTTGCAATGAAGCTTGGGAGAAAGGACTGACTACTGGCTGGTTTGATTCGCCAGGAAGTATCTGTTGGTTAATTAGATGATCTCCCAATCTGGACTGCTGCGTATCTGTTGTGCATGAAGGATGCTCAAATACCTGCCGGTTCACTGGTCTCATTTTTTGACATTTAGTGTAGTCACTTATCAATCTGTTCATGGGCCTTTGCCAAGTTGCTTCACCCTATTCTTCCACCATATTGCCTTCTTGCTGTAAGACTGCTCTGCTCAGCCGGCAATTGTTTCAGTACCCAATTAAGTACTCACAAGTCTAATAAATCAGTCAGCGAGGATCCAGCGTGGTGTAGTGGTTATGAGCAGGTGCATTCTAATCTGGAGAACCGGGTTTGATTCCCCACTCCTCCACCTGAGAGGCAGAGATTTGTCTGGTGAACCAGATCTTTTTTCGCACTCCTACATTCCTACTGAGTGACCTTGGGCTAGTCACAGTTCTCTCTGAACTCTCTCAGCCCCACCGACCTCACAAGGTGTCTGTTGTGGGAAGGGAAAGGAGTTTGTAAGCCACCTTGAGTCTCCTTACAGGAGAGAAAGGTGGGGTATAAATCCAAACTCTTCTTCATCATCATCAATAAATGCTTTAGTTTGGAGAGGAGATGTCTGAGGGGGGATATGATTGAAGTCTACAAAATTATGCATGGGGTAGAAAATGTTGACAAAGAGAAATTATTCTCTCTTTCTCACAATACTAGAACCAGGGGGCATTCATTGAAAATGCTGGGGAGAAGAATTAGGACTAATCAAAGGAAACACTTCTTCACGCAACGTGTGATTGGTGTTTGGAATATGCTGCCACAGGAGGTGGTGATGGCCACTAACCTGTATACCTTTAAAAAGGGCTTGGACAGATTTATGGAGGAGAAGTCGATCTATGGCTACCAATCTTGATCCTCCTTGATCTCAGATTGCAAATGCCTTAGCAGACCAGGTGCTCAGCAGCAGCAGCAGCAGCAGAAGGCCATTGCTTTCACATCCTGCAGGTGAGCTCCCAAAGGCACCTGGTGGGCCACTGCGAGTAGCAGAGTGCTGGACTAGATGGACTCTGGTCTGATCCAGCAGGCTAGTTCTTATGTTCTTATGGTCTTATCAAGTCCAACCCTCTGCAATGCAGGAACACATAAAAGAAATGATATGTGAACCTAGGCAAGCGTGAGCATAGTCCAAGAGATTCAAATGACACAGTGATGGAAGAGGGTGGCTCTGCAATATGATGAGAAATTCAGTCAGATTTGGAGATCGCAGCTGGTTTTGCCGAATCCCAAGCACATTGCGGCCATGAGGACTAGAAACTTGGCATTCCAAATGCAAGTTGGGAGAAGCAGTGTTCTGGGCCCAAAACCCTTTCAGCAGAGCTGTTTCAGTATTGACACACCCACACACACACACACACACACACACACACACACACACACTCAACATGCACCCTTGATCAGAGCTTGAGAAACGCCCACAACCTTTGTGCGGCGAATGGAAACTCTGACTCCGAAGTTGTGTTTGAACGGGCATCGAAGCACATCACTTTGGTGGTATCTCCAGCGGTGGGAAATGGTTCTTTTTTTAAAAAGGAAGAGGGGGGAAAAATCCAAAACTATATATCTGGCTGCTTGTTAATTTAAATCCAGAGCCAGGAAGAAGTCAACGAACTGTAATTTATGAGCTGTCAAGACCTGAAAAATCCCTTTTGACACCATATTTTCAGTTATTACATGCCTTCCTACAGGGCGACAGCATAATTCTGTAGGGAGCTTCGCCGAGAAACACATAAAGGCCGAGGGCACAGAAGGCCTTTCTTATTATCTGTTCACTTTACCCCTCCTCCTCCCCCCGCAAAGCCTTTCCATCAGGTTGTCTTCTTCGATGCCCCCCTGGCCCCCGCTTCCTTCTTATCCATGTGAAAATCTGATATAGGGAGAAGGGAAAGATTCAGAGCCAAAAAATTATTGAGAGATGTTCCGGATTCTCTCGTGTGGTGTTTCCCAGGTTCGGGGGTGGGCCTCCCTCTCTCCTCCGACCATCCTCATTACGCACAGCTGCAAAGGTAACATCTGGGCAGAGTTTTCTTTGGGATCTCAGTCTGATCTTTCCACTTCAGGGTTTCAAAATGCAAGGAAGGTCAGTGGCGTAGGAGGTTAAGAGCTCGTGTATCTAATCTGGAGGAACCGGGTTTGATTCTCCGCTCTGCCGCCTGAGCAGTGGAGGCTTATCTGGGGAATTCAGATTAGCCTGTACACTCCCACACACGCCAGCTGGGTGACCTTGGGCTAGTCACAGCTTCTCGGAGCTCTCTCAGCCCCACCTACCTCACAGGGTGTTTGCTGTGAGGGGGGAAGGGCAAGGAGATTGTAAGCCCCTTTGAGTCTCCTGCAGGAGAGAAAGGGAGGATATAAATCCAAACTCTTCTTATCTTCTTCTTCTTTTTGGTTGTTTCAGACGTCACACAAAACTCTGGTTTTGCAGAGCTGCTACAGAGAGCGCATGTTTATTTATTTATATTTATTTATTATTTAAATGTAATATACTGCCCGCCCACAAAGGGCTCTGGGCGGTGTACACAATTAAAACCTACAGATAAAACCAGTAACAATAACATAAAACCATAAATACAAAATAAAACAATGCGAAGTATTGCAAAGACATCAGATGGCAAATAGCGTAACCCATAGGTGTCAAACTCGCGGCCCTCCAGATGTTATGGACTACAGTTCCTATAATCCCATGCATGATGCTGGCAGGGGATGATGGGAACTGTAGTCCATAACATCTGGAGGGTCGCGAGTTTGACACCTGTGGCATAACCCATCATGTCGCGAGGGGTAGTCAAGATGGTACAGACAAGCTAAACTAAGATGTAACTTATACATATTGAAATATAGCTTGAAGTATAGGGGATGGCACTCACTTCAGCAGCTACCCCGCCCCAAGGCCCGGTGGAATAATTCAGTTCCAGAGGATGTTTAAAAAGGGCTTGGACAGATTTATGGAGGAGAAGTCGATCTATGGCTACCAATCTCGATCCTCCTTGATCTCAGATTGCAAATGCCTTAGCAGACCTGGTGCTCGGGAGCAGCAGCAGCAGCAGAAGGCCATTGCTTTCACATCCTGCATGTGAGCTCCCAAAGGCACCTGGTGGGCCACTGCGAGTAGCAGAGAGCTGGACTAGATGGACTCTGGTCTGATCCAGCTGGCTTGTTCTTATGTTCTTATGTTCTTATGATGTAGAGACAGCTGCAAGTACAGACAGCTTTAAAAGGGAATTAGACAGATTTGTGGAGGATAGATTGGTGAGTGACTCCTAGCAATGGTGATGAAAGGGAACTTCCACATTCAGTAGCAGTAAATCTCTGAATCTCAGGGCCAGGGGTAGCATCAGGGGAGGACCTCAGCCTCTAAGCCCTGTTGTTGGACCTCCAGAGGAACTGAGTGGCCACTGTGTGCGGTAGGATGCTGGACTAGACGGACCACCGGTCTGATCCAGCAGGGCTCTTGAGCTATTATTATGAAGGCCTTGGTCTCTGTGCCTTGCTCGTCGGCTGTTGGCCACTGTGAGCGTTAGGATGGTGGCCACTATGAGAGATAGGATGGTGGACCAAATGGACTACTAGTCTAAACCATTAAGGCTGTTCTGATGTTCTTAGCTTGAGCCTTGGATTTCTAGTCAACTCATATCTTTAGGGTCCTGAATTGTGGTTTCCCATCAATTTCCCTGAGTGCAGTGCCCAATTTTGTTGCGATCACAGCACACAGAGGGAAGGGGCTCAATTCTTCCAGCAAGCATCTTTTCCCCGCCGACTGTGATCCTAGCGATCCAGCATTTGTCCCATTGGGGAAGCCCACCGATATCTTGTAGGTTTCCAGCAGGATTCATGTGGAGAATTGAACCTGATTCTCCGGATTAGAATCCACCACTCCTGTGGAGGAGGAGAGGAGGAGAAAGAGGAGGAGGAGTTTGGATTTATACCCCGCTTTTCTCTTCTGTAAGGAGATACAAGGTGGCTTACAAACTCCTTTCCCTTCCTTTTCACGCAACAGACACCCTGTGAGGTAGGTGGGGCTGAGAGAGGTCTGAAGAACTGTGACTAGACAGTAGGCTTCATTGGCTCCTTCCGCACTGTAGGATTTGGCCTTAGATCGACTCGGGTCCGACCCGAGTACTCCGCACAGACGTAGCGTAGGACTCGTGTCTGACTCGACTCACCCCCCTCTCGCCATTGAATTTCCGAGCTCGACTGGGGAGTTGAGTCGACTGGCGGACTCGGGTTGCGCTCAAGCTGAAGCTGGCCGAGTGCGGAATCTCCGTCGCCTCAACTTTGCCAGCCAGCCAATCACAGCTCAGTATTTTGCCCATGCACAGAACAGGAGAGTCGTGGCGGCAGTGAGAAGCTTTGGGCTTGCGCAGAGACAAAGACTCGGCCCAATCAGAACGCAGTGCGGGAAGGTGGTCCCGCCCTCTGAGCTCGGCTTCTGAGCTTCTGTGCGGAGAAACGGGAGGACTCAAGCTCAGGTAACGATTCCGCCAACACAAGTCGAACCTGAGTTGCCTCGTGTGTCCAGAAGGGGCCATTGTAGGAACGGGGAAACAAATCCATGAATAAGAGTTTGCCACTCACATGGAGGGAGTGGAGAATCAAGCCTGATTCTCCAGATCAGAGTCCACCACTCTGAACCACTACATCATGCTGGCTCACTTCAGGAGGTACAATGACGGCCACCATACCATCATTGGTTGAGACAACCCGGGACTGGCATGGATATTTGCATGCTGATTTGCATTTCACTGCCAAGCACGGTGGGAAACAATCCAGGGTTTTTGCTTTGCGTGTGAACGGATGCTCTTTCTTGCAGTAAAGGCCCATGTATTGGAACCTTAGCACAAAGGTGGCCGAGGACAGCCATCCGTGGTGCTTTATTTCTTCCACTAACCCTCGCAGAAGAGAAGAGTTTTGGATTTATATCCCCCCTTTCTCTCCTGCAGGAGACTCAAAGGGGCTTACAATCTCCTTGCCCTTTCCTTCTCACAACAAACACCCTGTGAGGTAGGTGGGGCTGAGAGAGCTCCGAGAAGCTGTGACTAGCCCAAGGTCACCCAGCTGGCATGTGTGGGAGTGCACAGGCTAATCTGAATTCCCCAGATAAGCCTCCACAGCTCAGGCGGCAGAGCTGGGAATCAAACCCGGTTCCTCCAGATTAGATACATGAGCTCTTAACCTCCTACACCATTGCTGCTCCTTTTCGCAGCAGCAAATTCCCAGGCAGTTAAGGGGACATTTACTGAAGGATGGATTCGTATAGGGGAAAGTCTCTCGTTAAGTATGTGGATTGTGAACGGCTCGAAAGGTGAGTCCCAGAACCTCAGCTAGAGCCAGAAAAAAAATGTCCAACCACTCCGCTTATTTCAGCCCAGGCTTAAAATGTTCCGCAGGCTGAGTAGACTTGCTTAGCCTAAGCTCAGGAAAGCTGGGAAGCCAAGTGTGTCAGCCAAGGCTAAAGCCAGCATGGTTTAGTGGTTAGGAGCAGTGAATTTTAATCTGGAGAGCTGGGTTTGATACGCCACTCCTCCATAATGAGCGGCGGACTCTTCTCTGGATTTGTTTTCTGCTCCTACACATAAAGCCTGCTAAGTGACCTTGGGCTAGTAGTTACAGTTCTGTCTGAACTCCCTCATCCCCACCTACCTCACAAGGTGTTTATTGCGGGGAGAAGAAGGGAAGACATTTGTAAGCCACTTTGAGACACCTTACGGGAGAGAAAGGTGGAGTATAAACATCCCCAGCTCCCTAAGCCTCTCCTTGTAGGGCATGGATTCCAGACCTTTGACCATTTTGATTGCCCTCCTCTGGACCCATTCCAGCTGGTCAATAGGGTATGATACCTCAATAGGGCATAATGCCATGGACTCCACCCTCCAAAGCAGCCATTTTCTCTAGTGGAACCGATCTCTGTCGTCTGGAGATGAGCTGTAATTTCAGGGGATCCTCAGGTCCCACCTGGTACCTGGCAACTTCAGCTGCCTACCTTCAAATGGGGCGTGGTGTTCTCCCAGGATTGCCTGGACACCAGCTGTCATCCCAGGAGATCTCCAACTGGGGGTTGGCAGGTCTACCGGGTTCCCTACTCTGCCACCATCACACTCTGTTCGCCGAAGTCCTTTTCACAGCTCACTGAAGGATCTTTTGCCGCCATGCAAAGAGCCGCTGCTGCCGCCGCCGCTGGCTTGAACTCCCAATATTTCAGCAGCCGTAGAAAAAAAACCCGACGAGTTCACCTCGAGTCCAACGTGGTTCTGAGTCTCTTGGGGACAGACGGGGCTGGGCTTCTGCCGAAAAGCAAACGCCGCTTATCCCTTTATTTCCACAGCTTTATTTTTCCCCCACCACCACCCCCCACGCGCAATTGCTCTGTAATTTGGAAGGCTCACGCTCCGGCTTCTCCCCCTCTCCCTCCTAGATTTGATTTCTCACTTACAGCCCATAAACCTGTTTACCACTCGACAAACCATTTTGAACGTGTTCCGCGAAATGCGGCTCTGGAGAGGGTCGCTCTTGTCAAACCTGAGCCTCGACTCGCCCCCCCTCCGAGCCAGCCCCCATCCCACCTGCTGAGCTAAAATGCTGGTGTTTTGCATTGTTCGGGAAAAGAAAAGAAGCTGAGAGCTGGGGGGAGGGGGGAGGGGGGGCTCCTTTGTTTTAACTCCCTGCAAAGAACCATGATTCTGAATGCTATTTTGTTGATAAGTCGCATTTCAGATCGAGTCTGTGAGACAAGCTCCGCCGAATGGCACCAGTAATCCCTCTATAATCTAGTGTCCTGTGCTGTCCGCAACAGCTATCCAGATGCCCCCAGAAGGCTTAGCACCGTGGTGGCAAACCTTTGGCACTCCAGATGTTATAGACTACAATTCCCATCAGCCCCTGCCAGTATGGTAGGCTGACCAGCCGTCCCGCTTTTGGCGGGACAGTCCCGCCTTCACACAATTTGTCCCGCGTCCCTCGGGTTATTTCCATTGTCCCAATTTTTGGGAGGCTGCCACACTGCTTTCTGGGGCACAAGGCAGTGCGGCAGCCTCCCGCGCGCATGGTCGCAGGAGCGCATGGCCTTCTAGGGCGCTGCCATTTCCCGCCCTGTCACAGGGCGGGAAACGGCAGCACCCCAGAAGGCAGTGCGCTCCTGTGACCGCGCGCCGTCCCGGGTTCACAAGGTGACCATCTGGTCACCTTACAGTATGGCCAATTGGCCATGCTGGCAGGGGCTGATGGGAATTGTAGTCCATAACATCTGGAGTGCCAAAGGTTCGCCACCACTGGCCTAGCAGATATCCAGATGCCCCAGAAGGCCTAGCAGCTCTCCAGATGTCCCTAGAACACCTGACAGCTATCAAGATGCCCCTGAAAGACCTAGCAGTTATCCAGGTGTCCCCAAAAGGCCTAGATGAGCCCTTTGGGGGAGGGCGGTATAAAAGTGGAACCAATAAATAAATAATAAATAAATAGATGCCTCTAGAAGGCCTCACAGATATCCAGATGCCCCCAGAAGGCCTAGACACAAGGCCCAAGAGCCAAAACACCTCCTCCAAAGCAATTGGTTTTCTGAGGTACACTGCCTCTGAATGTGGAAGTTCCACTTAGTCATCATGGCCAACATGGTGGACCTGCCCTCCGTGAATTTGTCCGTTTCCCCTTTAAAGCCTCCCTGGAAACATGCAAAGAAGTACGACACAATATTATCAAGAGATATGTTTAATTAGTCTACACATTATAGAAAACAAAAATAGATCATTAAAAGCTTCTGGAAAGCAGAACCCAACATATATTGCACGTAAATCACACACAAATATACAACACAGAACTTTTTAACAACTGATGAAGATTGCAGCCTTCTTCAGTGGTCAAAAACATAACATTTTGAGAAACGCAAATGCAAGAGATGTGTAGATCCAAACCAGGAGTTTCTTATCTGTTGTGCCAAAGATACATATTTATGCAATGAGTCTAGACTAATTGCACAAGCAACTAGGATCTTCATAAGAACATAAGAACAAGCCAGCTGGATCAGACCAGAGTCCATCTAGTCCTCCTGAAGATTGGCCAGCCGTGTACATTCAATCTCCATCCAAGATGGAAGACTCTCTCTGCCCTCTTAAGGACTGGATGCAGGGACGTAGGTATAGATTTTTTAGGGGGGGGAGTGGGGACATGCCCCCACCCGCCCCTGGGGGATAGGCCACACCTTCCCAAGCCCCACCCCCAGCCTTAGTGCTTATAAAAGCAGCTGTCCAAGGACGGGGATGGCAGACTACCCTGCCCCGCTCTCCCCACCAGCTGGGCTCCAAGTTGGCAGCCCCTTCTGCCCGCCCCTCTGGGCAGACGTGTAGCTGGGGAAACTGGAGCCCGGTGCAAAATTTTGCGCCCCCCCCATGGGCGATCACTGTGATGGTGGAATCCACTTCCAAACAGCATCACTTACAATGGTGTTTAAACTAGAGAGCCCAAATCCTCCTTTTAAATCCACCTCAAAGGGAGAATCTGGGGTCCCCAGTTCAAACAACATTGAAAGTGATGCTGTTTTGGGGTGGATTCTCCCCCATCCTGAAACATCATCACTTTCAATGTTTAATCTGGGGACCTCAGATTCTCCCTTTAAATCCATGCCAAAGGGGGTGGATTTAAAAGGAGAATCTGTGGAAATTTGGGGGGGGGTGCCTGCTGTCAGGGGTGCAATTGTTAAGCTAGCAGCACCAAACTTTCAGGGTATCTTTAGGAGACTCTGGGGGGAGGTTGAACCCGAGAACCCCCCCCCCCTTTTACCTACATCCTTGACCGGATCCCTGCTGTTTTCTTTCTTAAACCAGCTTTCTTCCGCTAGCTCAGTTTCTGTCTACAGGACAAAGGCGATTTCCTCATCCCCGCAGCCAGCCCCAACCAGCCGCGCCGCACAGAATCCAAATGAGAAGGTAACACGTAAGGATAAATACAGGCTGAATTAATGACACTTTGCACTTAGCAGCAAAATAAATAGATATGTTTCGCTGCAGGAGGATTTGCCCACTCATTTTCCTGTTGCTTAAAGGTTAACCTCCTTTTCCTCGGCGAGTTGGTTTAGCCAAATCCTGGTCGATGCGGAGGCAGGAAAACTCCTTTAGCAGAGGAGAGCGAGGAAGGTTTCTATCCATGTATTAAATTCTCGGCTTGCTTCTCCCTTGGGCTCAGAGCAGGGGGGGAAAAACAATTTTGAAGCACACAAAACAAAAGGTACGGACTTAAAATGCATACAGATATCCAGCGGATATCCCCACAAGCAGAGACATGAAGCGGCCACACGGCACGTGAGTTAAGAACGACAGCAGCACCCAGTTCGGTTTGGGCTTTCTCATGGGTAAACGTTTGGATGAGAGATGGTTGAGCAAAATGGAGAAAAGCGATCAGAACATTAAATTTGGGAAGATTTTGGAAAGCAATGGTGGCCAAATGGAACCTCCATGTAAAGAGGCAGACTACCTCAAATGTCAGATGCAGGAAATGATCAACAGGAGAAGGCGACCGATTTTGCACTGAAGATTTTTTAAAAAATTATAAACCATCTTTCAAAATGGGTATACAACAGCGGTGGCGAACCTATGGCACGGGTGCCAGAGGTGGCACTCAAAGCCCTTTCTGTGGGCACACGTGTACAGAGTTCATCATGTGGGGGGGGAATCACCCCACACACACATCTAGGCTAGCCTGGGCACGATCCTTTACCTGGGAGTAAGCTCAGTTGCCGGCAATGGGGCTTGCTTCTGAGTAAACCCTCCTAGGGTCGTGATTCATCCATTCAAAGCATTGCACGGTTGCTTCACCAAGCTTACTCCCGAGTAACATGCACCTTGGAGCCAACCGTTTTTTCTAAACTAAAACCTCAGTATTCAGGTTAAATTGCCGTGTGGGCACTTTGTGATAAGTGGATTTTGGATTGCAATTTGGGCACTCGGTCTCGAAAAGGTTCGCCATCACTGGTATACAATCTATACATTCAGGAAGACTGAAATATATCCAATAAAGATCCCAGTTCTTTATCAAAAATTAGGCAAAACTGGACTTTATATGTATTGTTAAAGGATTTCAGCTGTCTGTTGTGGGTTTTCTGGGCAGCGTGTCCACAGTCTGGTAGTTTTTTTTCTCTTAACACTTCACTCACATCTATGGTTAGCATCTTGAGAGGCATGTCACAGTAAGGTGTGGAGTAATTGTATGGTGGCGTATATATTTTGTCTGTCTCACAGAGGGGTGAGGCACATTTGCATGTGTCTGGTAGAGTTTGTTTGCAATCGTATTTGCCACTGCATTAGTGTGTCTGAGTGGAGTTCATTTGTAGTTGCCTTTGAATGTTGATGGTTTTTGGCTTGGTGTGTTTTTTTTAGTGCCGCTAGCCAGGTTTTGTTGATTTTCAGACACTCTTCCTTTTTGTTGAAGCTGGGGATTTCAGTGCTTCCCTTTGTAGTCTGACATAGCAGCTATCAGAATTGTCAAGAATTCCTGTGTCTTCAAATAAAATGATAAAGTTACATTTCTCTTGAAAAGAAACCAACATGGAGATTCGATGAAACTCTTAAAGGAAACGGTATCAGAGAAGCAGGTGTGGGATCTTGGTTCTGTTTGACAAAATGAGGGTTGCCACAAAAGAACCCAGAATGTTTTTAGCATAAGAGAAGAGGCAGTAATTCAGGCCATGAAGGGTATACATCAGTGGGGGCGAACCTATGGCACAGGTGCCAGAGGTGGCACTCAGAGCCTTCTCTGTGGGCACGTGTAAACAGAGTTCGTCATGTGGTGGAAAATTCCCCCCCCACACACACACACACACACATCTAGGCTGGCCTGGGCCACTGGGCTCGATTATTAGCATTAAACCTAAGACCTAGTTTTGGGGAAGCAGTGTAGGTAACCCTGTCAAGCGCTGTTAAACCCCACTGATTTTCATGCCAAGAACTAAAGCGTGATCCTTTACCTGGGAGTAACCACAGGTCTAGGACATAGAGAAAGGGGCTGAGGTTGAAGAATGCTGGGCAGGCGGTCAGAGGGGAGACTCGGGTTGCTGATCTTGGCCTCCAAGGGAAAGTTTCAGATTTGAGTAGTGGCTGAACCAAATGAAGATACCATGGACCTCAAGGTTTCAAAGCAGTTCTTTAGGGGTGGTGTCTCTGTTGCTTCAAAGACACAACGCCCCCAATTAAAAAAAAACCGATGAAAATTCAGCACCAGACAGCCGAGGTGAGTTCAGAAAATGGCGGCAGCGCAGATGTACAGGAGGCATGGGATATGTCTGAAAGAAACTGCACGGCAAGTGACAACAATTTCAAAACCAGTTCACGAAAGAACCTCTAGGGGAAAACATGCAAATAAAACCTTTCCAGGCGAGAAATAGGATGTTTTGGGCAAAAAAAGTTGCAAAACTTCATGGAGCAAACGTTTTACTTCCTCCCTCGAAACGTTTTATTTGTGTTGTATCCGACAAAGGGAGCTCTGACTCTCAAAAGCCGATCCCCCGGAAATCTTGTTGGTCTACCCTGTTTCCCCGAGATATAAAGGAACTTATCCCCCCCCGGAAAAGAAATAGCAACAAGATCGTAGAAGGCTTTTGCTGAGGTGCGAAATAGAAGGCATCCCCCGAAAGTAAGACGTAGCAAAGTTTTTGTTTGGAAGCATGCCTGACGAACAGAATACAGAACTATAAGACATCCCCTGAAAATAAGACATAGCACATCTTTGGGAGCAAAAATTAATATAAGACACTGTCTTATATTCGGGGAAACACGGTATTTTGCTACAGAACTCAAATGTAATTGTTCTACTGCAGACCTACAGAAATATTCTAATCACATATACCAGAGAAAGAAAGAAGTATGTTCTAAGTTTGATGAAGGACACCACTGCTTGCTTTTTCTTTCTTTCTTTCTTTCTTTCTTTCTTTCTTTCTTTCTTTCTTTCTTTTCTTTCTTTCTTTCTTTCTTTCTTTCTTTCTTTCTTTCTTTCTTTCTTTCTTTCTTTCTTTCTCTTCCCTCTCCCCGGTTGTTTATAGATGAGACGGGAACCAAGCAAGCTCACAAAAGGGGCTGCTTCTTTTCTTCCCAGAGATTTTTAATGGCCTCTCCTATAATTCAAAAACCGGGGAGGGGGCTCTCCATTTTTAAGGGGGAAAAAACGGAATTAGTAAAAGAATTGGCGAAAAAAACGAAAAGTGGAAATGCGGAGGGAAGCGTGTGGATGAATTTTAATGCAATCAGAAAGCTGTAATAATGGTAATAAAGGAATATATTCAGACGTCAAGAGGAGGCAGGAAGGGAATAAGGCCTGCGAAGCCAGAATTTCAATGAGGCCCAGGCGAGCGGGGCACTCCCTCCTTTCCCCCAATGAAGGAAATGGAATTTTTAAGCACGGGCAAAAGAGGGATTAACAATTGCCAGGCCTCGCCGGCCTTTTGTCTTTTGGCGAATCCCATTTAATCACAGCCTTTAATATTAAGGAGGCCGTGGGCCCGGTTGCGGCGTCTACGGCTTGAAGGAAAGCAGGAATGATATAGCGAACCAAAGAGAGATAAGGCCGCGGCGGCGGCCGAGGCAACTGGCGGGAAGTGTTTCAATTACCGCGGCCCAAGTCTTTAAAAACCGGGGTTTAATTTGATCTGAAATGGCGTCACAGCTCCGGCGCAAGGAAAAAATATGTCTCCCACCCTCCTCGCCCTCGCCTTTCTTTCTTGTTTCTTTTTAAAGCCTCTTGCTTGCATTCCCTGTTCCAGCCATCCCGAGAGAGCGAGGCTGAAACGGCGCCATGTATTAGTGTCACAGCCTTTTTAGGCTTCTGGAAGAGGGTTTTTTTTTCCTCCAGCGCCTTCGGGTCACCATTGAAATTAGTTTAGGTGCTGAAACTTATTTCTCTGACACGCCAGCCTTCGCACTGCTGACCCTACCGAGGGTGTCAAGAATCTCCGAAGGTTTCCTCAGAACAAGTGTGAAAATTCTACTGTTCCTCCAGCTTAGCTGGAATCCGGGAATACTTCATCTCTTTCTTTCTTTCTTTCTTTCTTTCTTTCTTTCTTTCTTTCTTTCTTTCTTTCTTTCTTTCTTTCTTTCTTTCTTTCTTTCTTTCTTCCTTCCTTCCTTCCTTCCTTCCTTCCTTCCTTTTTGCTTCTTTCTTTCCTTCCTTTTTTCTTTCTTTCCTTCTTTCTTTCTCCCTTTCTTTCTCTCTTCCTTTCTCTCTTCCTTCCTTCTTCCTTCCTTTCTTCCTTTCTTCCTTTCTTTCCTCCTTCCTTCCTTCTTTTCTTTCTTTCTTTTTTCCTTCCTTCCTTTCTCTCTTCCTTCCTTCCTTCCTTCCTTCCTTTCTTTCTCTCTCCCTTCCTTCCTTTCTTTATGTCTTCCTTCCTTCCTTCCTTCCTTCCTTCCTTCCTTCCTTCCTTCCTTCCTTCCTTCCTTCCTTCCTTCCTTCCTTCCTTCCTTCCTTCCTTCCTTCCTTCCTTCCTTCCTTCCTTCCTTCCTTTCTCTCTCTCTCTCTCTCTCTCCCTCCCTTCCTTTCTTTATTTCTTCCTTCCTTCCTTTCTTTCTCCCTCTCTTCCTTCCTTCCTTCTTTTCTTCCTTCCTTTTTGCTTCCTTCCTTCTTTTCTTTTTTCCTTCCTTTCTTTCTCTCTCTTCCTTCCTTTCTCTCTCTCTCTCTCTCCCTTCCTTCCTTCCTTCCTTGCTACCTTTATTTATTTCTTCCTTCCTCTTTTCCTTTATTTATTTATTTCTTTATTTCTTCCTCTCTCTCTCTCTCTCTCTCTCACACACACACACACACACACACGCACGCACACGCACATGAGGTGTATGTGTGTGCATGTGTGCAGTTGAACAAGGTAGCAGATGCTAAATTCACTTCTCTTATGCTTAGAACTAAAAATTTAGGAGGTTTCAGTGTCTAAAAACCAATTCAACTCTCTCCACCTTGAGCTAACGCATAACCAAGTAAGCAGGCCCCTAGCCACCAATTTTTTATCTGGGGGTGGCAAATGAATATATGGGGGCATCCATCACTATTCACTACATTTATAGACCCATTTTTTACTGGAGACTCAAGGTGGATTACGTGGTATAAAGAAATGTCATCAAGTAGCGCAAGAGATCTCAAATGGAATGCAACATGACTGGGGTCACCAGAGTTCAATAAGTGCAGAAAAGTTTCCGACAGGCTATGTCAGGCAATGCAGGAAACGGAATCACAAAAAAATGAAAACTGTGCTATAGGATCATGTTGCAATCGTATATGTGGCCTAAATGCTCTCCCAAACAACTCTTTTACATAGTTGGCAGAATTAAAGAAGTGAGGGAGCCTTACTTCCAGTTATTGACTCCTGAAACTGCAAATACTTTCCTCCATAAATTTCCTGCAAAGGAAACGGAAAGCTCTTCAACTCAAAACAGAGTTTTCAAACCAAGAATACCCATCATACCATTGGTAGATAACTGGTCAGAGTTCTTCTGTGAGCTGCAGTGGCATAGTGGTTAAGAGCAGGTGCACTCTAGTCTGGAGAACCAGGTTTGATTCCCTGCTCTGACACTTGAGCTGTGGAGGCTTATCTAGTGAACCAGATTAGCTTGTGCGCTCCAATATACGCCAGCTGGGTGACCTTGAGCTAGTCACAGTTCTTCGGGGCTCTCTCAGCCCCAACCACTTCACAGGGGTTTGGGGGGGGGGAGGAGATTGTAACCCCCTTTGAGTCTCCTTTGAGCAGAGGTGTAGGAGGTTAAGAGCTCGTGTATCTAATCTGGAGGAACCGGGTTTGATTCCCAGCTCTGCCGCCTGAGCTGTGGAGGCTTATCTGGGGAATTCAGACTAGCCTGTGCACTCCCACACACGCCAGCTGGCTGACCTTGAGCTAGTCACAGCTTTTCGGAGCTCTCTCAGCCCCACCTACCTCACAGGGTGTTTGTTGTGAGGGGGGGAAGGGCAAGGAGATTGTAAGCCCCTTTGAGTCTCCTGCAGGAGAGAAAGGGGGGATATAAATCCAAACTCTTCTTCTTCTTCTTCTTTTACTTCTTCTTCTTCTTTTGTTTTGTGGTAAACAAGCTGGGGTTGGGATTTGCTGTAGCTGAGTCTGGAGAACAAATTCATTTAGTTCTCTAAACTCTCTAAACACTCTGCTACAGTTCTGTGCTTGAAATTTAGCTATTGTTGGGTTATAGTCCTTTTTCCTTACCGGATTATGAAACTGATGCCAAATGAGGCTCCCAGTATTCCAAAACCAAAACCCTCCCCTGTGAATAAGATTCCTGCAGAGTCCCATTCCTTAGCGAAAGAGTTGTGCTCATACACCTGTAGGCCTAAATGCCTTGTTATTTGTCTCCTGTCCTATCAAAAACAATTTTCCCCCCACAATAAAAGTTATTCCGGACTATTGCAGAACACTTTCCCATCCTCTCTGTCTTTTCCTTTGCTTTATTCAACATGATTTTTGCCCCACTGCTTAATCTCCCATTACTCCAACATAATTTTCCTTCACTGCTTGCAGGCTTTTAAAATCAAAACTCTCCAGCCTTGCTGACTCTTCATTCTGTTTTAGCCAATTGCATAGAGCATCAGTGGCGTACCTAGGCAAACTGTAGCCCTGGGCAAAACTTGAGTTTGTAGCCCCCATCTCCTATTAGCTCCCATTGGAAACAATGGGGGATGGGGGCACTCCCTTTGGGAGTCCATAACTTTGGACTCCCTAAACCAAACCTCACCAACCCTGGGTGATATTATCAGGAGAGTCTCCTGTAAAATCCCTGAAATGTTGGTGCTGCTAGCCTAAAACCTGCACCCTCTGCAGGCCAAAAACAGAAAAACACTGAAAATACAAAAAATCCCACAAACGGACCTGCAGTTTTTGCGCTCCCCACAAGGGGGTGCCCTGGGCAACTGCCCACTTTGCCCAATGGGAGGAACGCCTCTGTAGAGCATTCACACTTGCAAAGATTTGTGACAGGATTCACACCTTTTTTGTCTCAACCCTTTCCTTTTCCCCCTTTATATAGAGAATTTGCACTTGAAAGACTTGTGACGGATTTGACACCAACTCGTAGTCCCGGTTGGAGGGGCAGGAGAAATTATTGATGGGGCATTGCTCCCTTTTTGCCCCACCATAGCTACAGCCCAGCAGGGAAGGGTCAAGTCCAAAGTGAGATCAATTCACCCGCAGAAAATGGCCCCCTTGCAAGGTGGATTTTATGGCATTATCCAGGCTGGTGTAGTGGTTAAGAACAGGTGCACACTAACCTGGAGAACTGGGGATGATTCCCTGCTCTGCCACTTGAGCTGTGGAAGTTTATCTGGGGAACTAGATTAGCTTGCGCACTCCGACACACGCCAGCTGGGTGATCTTGGGCTAGTCACAGTTCTTCGGAACTCTCTCAGCCTCACCTACCTCACAAGGTGTCTGTTGTGGGGAGAGGAAGGGAAAGGAGTTTGTAAGCCCCTTTGAGTCCCCTTACAGGGGAGAAAGCGGGGATATCAATCCAACTCTTCTTCTTCTTCTTCTTCTTCTTCTTCTTCTTCTTCTTCTTCTTCTTCTTCTTCTTCTTCTTCTTCTTCTTCTTCTTCTTCTTCTTCTTCTTCTTCTTCTTCACTCCCTCCAGCCCCAGCTATCCAGGTCAGGGCAGAGGACTTTTAGGATCTAGCAATACCTGACCGCACCCCTGGTCAGGTGTAAGAAAGGTTCCAGTTTGTTCCATTGTAGAAAAGATTCTGAAACCAGATTGCAAACTTAAGACTAATTTCTAACGATAATTGGTAATACCGAATGAGAATCTCAGGCTATACTTGCGAGGCCGTTTGCACTGTGCCTTAATAAATCTGGAATAATTACCACTCCCTGGCTGTGTACTCTGCTACTCCTGTTAATTCCTTCCCACTATCCCTGGTTGTCGCTTCATTATTCTGGAAGGGTTCCATTTTTCTCCTAAACCTAGCTCTTGGTTTTGTACACGTGCCAGGCTTACAGGAGAAGCGGATGTCTATCTATATGATAATGCAGACATCCACTATATGATTTTTCTTCTCGGTTCCCTGTGACTCTGGCCACCTGGGCATCACAGGTCCAGGGGTGTATCCGGACACCATCTTCTCTTGCTCCTCCATCTTCATTAACTGATACTTCTCACCTTTTCTAGGGCATCTCTGCCTTTTGCCATTCTCGTGAGCTGCCTTGTTCTCCTGGCTCGTCTGACGCCTCTGCTTCACAACTCCTCCCCCCAGCAGAGCATTTAAATACAAATAGGACACGGAATAACGTAACCCCTCTTTGCGCCGGGAAAGGCGCTGGGGCTTCCTATAAACACCAGGAGCAAGGTTTGAAAACACTGCATCTTGAATCTGACAGGTTTGTGCGTGTGGCTGGCCGCCAGCATCACACAAACACACACACACACACACACACAGGCCGACAC
Source organism: Sphaerodactylus townsendi (assembly GCF_021028975.2). Lineage (NCBI taxonomy): Eukaryota > Metazoa > Chordata > Lepidosauria > Squamata > Sphaerodactylidae > Sphaerodactylus > Sphaerodactylus townsendi. The sequence continues at coordinate 4,394,289 of NC_059431.1, read as the reverse complement.
AACAAACCCAATATGATAGTGTAACCTCTATCTGTGGGTTCTGTGGGGCAGAACATGGAATGAGTTTGCAACAACAAATTTTAAAAACAAAATGGTTTACTTTCTTAACACATAACATATAACATCAACATTTAACATCACACTTCAAGGTCCTGTTCAGGTTGCATTTTCAAGTCCTTATATTTACAGTCTGCTGATACTGCCAAGTCCAATTCTTCTTGCAAGTGGGTTGGCTCCTGAAGACTCCCAGGGCTTGGTGAACAGGATTCAACATGACGAAGGTTTCCAGGAGAACTCTCACCCATTACAACCACAAAAAGAAACCCTGAAACAATAAACTCCAACATTTACAAGATAGCAAAAATAAACAACTCCCTTCCCACTAGTTCCCAACAACATTGCAGTTACCTTAACAAGGTGTTAAGGGCTTATACAAGCCAAGGTCCAAGTCTGGTAGCCTTGTCTCCTCCAAACTACATGAGCGCTGCAGCCTTCTGCTGCTTTGAGTCTCCACCCCTTTCTGGGTCAACCCATTCTGAGCATGGGGGTTACAATAGGAGGCTGCCTAGAAACTGCTGAAGGATGCCAACCCCCAGTGGAGGCCTGGAGATAGAATCATAGAATCAAAGAGTGAGAAGAGGCCCCGAGGGCCTAAATAACATTCTCCATTAGGAAAGGAGCCATCCCCTGCTGGAACTTTCCCAAGCACTAAAACAGTCTTGTTGACTATCTGTGAGAAGCAATGTGAACCTACGCTGCTCCAGGTCTGATTAAATGAGGGGTGGTGGTGAGTAAGCATTTAAACGTGGGTTTCCCCCAGTGATCGGTTTAGTCCAGCATCACATCTTTTTTGCAGCACTCCCAAACCCCTTCTTAGCTGAAAACAGTATTTGTTTTCATTGTGAAAGACGGACTCCAAAGAGACATCATGGAATAGATATTGGGGAAAGGTGCCATCCCATGTTTCTCTGCATCTTGGGAGAAAAGAAGGAAGGAAGGAAGGAAGGAAGGAAGGAAGGAAGGAAGGAAGGAAGGAAGGTAGGTAGGTAGGTAGGAAGGTAGGTAGGTAGGTAGGTAGGTAGGTAGGTAGGTAGGTAGGTAGGTAGGTAGGTAGGTAGGTAGGTAACTGGAGGGTCTTTGGGGTCAGAAGATATTACATTGAAAATGCTAGGGGGAAGAATTAAGACTAATAAAAGGAAACACTTCTTCACCCAACGTGTAATTGGTATTTGGAATATGCTGCCACAGGAGGTGGTGATGGCCACTAACCTAGGTAGCTTTAAAAAGTGCTTGGACAGATTTATGGAGGAGAAGTCGATCTATGGCTACCAAGCTTGATCTTCCTTGATCTGAGATTGCAAATGCCTTAGCAGACCAGGTGCTTGGGAGCAGCAGCAGAAGGCCATTGCTTTCACATCCTGCATGTGAGCTCCCAAAGGCACCTGGTGGGCCACTGGGAGTAGCAGAGTGCTGGACTAGATGGACTCTGGTCTGATCCAGCAAGCTCTTTCTTATGTTCTTATGATATCTCAAAGAGCCCTGCTGGATCAGACTGGTGGTCCATCTAGTCTCACACAGTGGCCAACCAGTTCCTCTGGAGGTCCAACAAATACAGCATAGGTGCCAAGGCCTTCATAAGAACATCAGAAGAGCCCTGATGGATCAGACCAGTGGTCCATTTAGTCCAGCATCTTGTCTCACACAGTGGCTCACCAGTTCCTTTGGAGGTCCAACAACAGGGCACAGAGGCCTTCATAAGAACATCTGAAGAGCCCTGCTGGATCAGACCAGTGGTCCACCTAGCCTGGAATCACATCTCAAACAATGGCCTACCAGTTCCTCTGGAGGTTCGCCCCCCCCCCACTATACATATGACAGAACGATGAATTGATCTCTTGATCAGTGCACTTAGGGGAGCAGGAAGGCACCAACAGCACAAAAGGGGGGAGGGGGAAGGCATGCAAAGCGCTGTGAGGGAGTGGGAAGGCTGGCCATGGGTGGAGAGAAGATGTCCAGGGCAAAGGTGTGTCCACTGACAAATCTGTCTCGGTTTTGCGCCGATGCAAGATTTAAATTGTGCTATAAGTGGTTTTGCTTCCCACAAAGAGAGTGGAAAGTGAAAGCAGGGCTCCAGAAAAGAAATTTTGCTGCAGCGAACACTGGCCTCCACTACACAGCGAAGATTGTGCATAATCAGCTCGTGCTTCAATGCTTCGTACTGCATTCCATACTCCTCATATACTCAATGTTCCAAAAATTGCCCCCCGCCCCCCATGAAAGCACAGACAGAGAAATACTACAAATAAACCAGCGAGGGGGAACGGAGTGAGCTTAGAGAATTGCACCACGGAAGTTCAGGGAAGCAGAAAGGCGTGAGAAATATAGTCAAAAGATCACACAGTTTTCCACTCAAATATTATGTTGCATTATTTCTTCATGCCTGACTATGTACATTGCTGTAGTTCAACAAAATAAACAAAAGATCACACAGCGACTGAAGACATTTTCAACATGTTTCAACCAGAGAATTATTTTAAAAGGGGATTCATTTGAAATGTTTTGAGGCTGCAAACAAAATGTTTTTGGGGGTAAAAACAATGCTGAAATTTATGGAGGAAACATTTTATTTCCGTCTCAAAATGTTCCAAAAGGTTTGTGTAGAAAGGGCTCTTACCTCTGCATTCTCCCATGCCTATTTCTCTTCCCACCACCATACCACTCCTGGTGACTGGGATCCCCCACCTTTCCTTGGAGGATAAAAAAATCCCAAGCTGAGTGCATAGTGTTTTCTTTCATTCAGCTGTTCCAAGCTGTTAAATAAATTGCTTCCTTTCTTGCAGCCCCAACAGTGTATCTCTTTACGTACAACCCAGGGAAAATCAGATGGTCACTCTGAATCGACAGTATAACTAAAAATGATTGGTCAGTGGAGGTACAGGATAGACAAAGCTATTTCATTCCAGAGTCCTGGACAAAGACAGATGTCAAACCCTTCTGTGAAGGTCCATCTGACTGTCAAACATGTTAGCAACCATCATTTCATCTCTGTGCACAAAAGAACTCACTGGAACCATTGACATTAGTCGACCCAAAGTACTCACAAAATGCTTTTTCATCCATGCCATGCAGACATTTTTTGTGATCGCCTTTGTAAACATGAAAGCCCAGAGATTCAGAAGAAATGACCATCTGGTTTCCGAACCCATCTGGGGTTGGCATCCTTTCTTCCCATATGCACATTCCTTCATTGAATATAAAACAAGTCTGGAGATTTTGTTTATTTATTGACAAGTATTTGTTCAGATTGGTTTCGTCTGTTCTACAAATATCTCCAGAGAAGGAAGAAGGACATAGTGGTTAATGAAGGATAACTTAAGCGTTTATGCGTCATGTAGGAAGAGGAGTCTTGCGTGCATAGCTGGAAATGGCTTTTAAAAAAATCTATGTGGTGAGATTGTAAAACTTGGAGAAGGTTTTCTGTTCTCTGCAGATGGCGGCTCCCTTTTCTTCCAGGCCGGATATATATTTTGCCATGAAGGAGAGTTTGGATTTATACATCACTTGTCTCAACCATAAGGAGTCCCAAAGCGACTTTCAAACTCCTTTCCGTTCCCCTCCCCACGACGTATCCCTTGTGAGGCAGGTGGGGCTGAGAAAGTACTGACAGAACTGTGATTAGCCCAAGGTCACCTAGCAGGCTTCATCTGGAGGAGTGGGGAATCAAAGCTGGTTAATCAGATTAGTCTGCCAGTCATGTGGTGGGGAATTGAACCCGGTTTTCCATATTAGAGTCCATCGCTCATGTGGAGAATCAAATCAAGATCATAGTACGACTGGAGGTTTTATGTAATGAATAATTGTTATTGTTTTGGTGCTGTGTGGTTTCGGGGCTGTATGGCCGTGTTCTAGCAGCATTCTCTCCTGACGTTTCGCCTGCATCTGTGGCTGGCATCTTCAGAGGATCTGATAGTAGGAAAGGAAAGCAAGTGGAGTATATATACCTGTGAGTAACAGTGAAGATTCTACTTCTATTCAGATGCCCTCACCTATTGACCTTGCTATCTTCATTGTAACTCACATGTATATATATTCCACTTGCTTTCCTTTCCTACTATCAGATCCTCTGAAGATGCCAGCCACAGATGCAGGTGAAACGTCAGGACAGAATGCTGCTAGAACACGGCCATACAGCCCGGAAACCACACAGCACCCCAGCGATTCCGGAAGTGAAACCCTTCGACAATACTTATACTCTCTTTTTTACTTCCTTTTCTTCTTTTCTCTATGTTGCTTCCTCTTTTTATTTTTTCTTCTTTTTTTCTTCTTTTCTCTTTCTCTATCAAGTATCAATACGCTTGCTGGCCTCATTGTTATTTGTCTCTGTATTTTGGGACCTTGTTTACTCAACTCTGTATTTTAAAGTCTGTTTCTTTCAAATAAAGAATAAACAAAACAGATAAGAGTCCGCCACTCACGCGGAGGAGCGGGGAAACAAATTCAGTTCGCCAGATAAGAGTCTGCTACTCACGCTGGTCCCTAACCACAATATTATACTCCTAACCGTTGCCCCATGCAAGTCTACGGGACAAGTGTTGAAATAAAGTTAGTGCCACCTGTAATAACACACTTACCTGTGGAGCAGACAGGCTTAGATATGGCTACTGGTTGCCAGCATAATGTACAAATAAGGCAGCGTGGCGTAGTTAGGATGCTGGATCTGAGAGGCTCGGGTTCCCAATTCTGCCACAGAAGATTGCTAGGTGATCTTGGGCCAGTCACACACTCTAAGTCTATCCCACCTCAGAGGGCTGTTGTGAGGACAAAATAGAGGAGAGGGGAGCTGCGTAAGCCGTTCTGGGTCCCTACTGAGAAGAAAGGCAAGGAACTAATGAAGTCCATAAAATGAAATGAACCTCAAGCAATGGCGTGACAATCAAAAACGGAATAATTTTATTTATGTATTTATTTAATTGAATTTGTGTACCGCGCTCAGGGCGGTGTCCAACAATCAAATGCCAACATTTAAAACAATCATGTGCGACATTTAAATTAAAACCGTCAATCCCCATGGAAAGGAACCATAAATATATAATTTCCATACTTTCAGACGGCATTAAAATACTCCCTCACGGCATTAAAATACTAACCCTTCCCTGCACCCACAGGAGGCCAGATGTTTATTATAGCAGATTTGCAATGTTATCCCGGCTGGCCAAATGCCTGGCGGAACAGGTCCGTCTTACAGGCCCTGCGGAAACTCTGTATGTCCTGCAGGGCTCTGATCTCACCTGGAAGCCTGTTCCACCAGGTAGGGGCCAGGGCTTGTAGAGGCCAGCCGGATCGCTTTGGGGCCAGGGATCACTAGGAGGTTCACCTCCGAGGAGCAGAGGGGCCTAACAGGGCCCTAATAGGGAGAGATGGTCCCGTAATGCTGTGTGTGTATCCCTATTACAGCTTTTGGCTGGTTTAACATGCCCTCATTTTGGAGAACCCTTAAACGATAGTGTCTGCAAGGGATACTGAAGGATTTTTGCATTCACATCACTAAGGAGCAGCAGTGGCGTAGGAGGTTAAGAGCTCGTGTATCTAATCTGGAGGAACCGGGTTTGATTCCCAGCTCTGCCATCTGAGCTGTGGAGGCTTCTCTGGGGAATTCAGATTAGCCTGTACACTCCCACACACGCCAGCTGGGTGACCTTGGGCTAGTCACAGCTTCTCGGAGCTCTCTCAGCCCCACCTACCTCACAGGGGGTTTGTTGTGAGGGGGGAAGGGCAAGGAGATTGTCAGCCCCTTCGAGTCTCCTGCAGGAGAGAAAGGATCCTCTTTGGGAAAACTGTGACTATTAAAATGAGACATTATAAAATGGTAGCTTTCAACCCGCATGGTATAGTGCAGTGGTGGAATCCCAAAATTTTAGTAACAGGTTCCCATGGTGGTGGGATTCCAACAGTGGCGTAGCGCCAATGGGGCTGGGCGGGGCACGACGGGGGCGTGGCCGGGCATTCCGGGGGCGGGGCATTAATAATTTCTCTGTTACTGTAAAAAACTCTTACTGTAAAAAAAAAAGTTCCTAATTTCCAGCTGGCATCTTTCTGTCCATAATTTAAACTCATTATAGCAAGTCCCGTCGTCTACTGCCAACAGAAACAACTACTTCTCCTCCAATTGACTGCCTGTCAAATACTTAATGCTTTCAAATACTTAATTTTGTTTCTAGAAATCCAAAGAAGGATACTTTCCTTAAACCGGGAACTTTACCATATTTCTAAAACATGTTTTTAAAACAGCCCAACAGGGAGAATGATCCCGTTTTCTCCCTTCGCTAACCAGCCACATAGGAAACAACAGGACTTTAAGATTTTTGGACCTAATGGGATTTCTAACAGAAAAGCAGACCCAATTAGAAACCCCCTCTCGGCACACAAAAATAATTAGTAACCCACTCTCGGGAACTGGTGAGAACCTGCTGGATCCCACCTCTGGTATAGTGGCTAAAGTGTCAGGCTAAGATATGGGAAACCCAGGTCCAAACTCCATCTATTCCACAGGTGACCTGGGGCTAGTCTCTCTCTCTCACACACACACTTGGTGTAACCTACCTTGCAGGACTGCTGTGAGGATCAAACAGGAAAGAAGGATGGTGTAAGCCACTTTGGGACCGTTGGGGAGAAAGGTGGGATGTAAAGAGATAAAAAGTATGCCTGACTCTCACAACTTAAAAAAAAAATTACCAGTTAAAGAAATACAGAAAAAGAAAGAAGTTCAAGATAGAAAAAGAAACTAACACAGGCAGTGGCGTACCTAGGCAAACTGGAGCCCTGGGCAAAACCTGAGTTTGATGCCCCCCAACAACAACAACAACCTTTATTAGGCATTGAAAGCAAGCAAGCAAGCAAGCAAGCATTGGCAGGAAGGGGGTGGATTTAAAAGGAGAATCTGGGGAAATTTAGGGTGTGCCTGCTGTCAGGGGTGCAATTATTAAGATAGCACCACCAAAATTTCAGAGTATCTTCATGAGCCCCTACTGATGATACCACCCAGGTTTGGTGAAGTTTGGTTCAGGGGGTCCAAAGTTATGGACCCTCAAACGTAGTAACCCCCCCCCCCCATCTCCTATTAGCTCCCATTGGAAACAATGGGGGATGGGGGCACTCCCTATGGGAGTCCATAACTTTGGACTCCTTACACCAAACCACACCAAACCTGGGTGATGTCATCAGGATAGTCTCCTGAAAAAACCCTGAAATTTTGGTGCTGCTAGCCTAAAAACTGCACCCCCTGCAGGTCAAAAACAGAAAAACACTGAAAATTCAAAAAAATCCCACCTGCATTTTTGGCGCCCCCCACAAGGTGGCGCCCTGGGCAACTGCCCACTTTGCCCAATGGGAGGAACGCCACTGAACACAGGTGGATTCAGCGCAACACAAACATAACATCTTTAGGACGTTATAAATAGCGTTTGGGGGGGAGAACTCTGCACAGCTGTCTTCCCCAAAATGACTTCAGCCTGTTATATTCCTCTGAAACCAGGTTTTTCAAAGGTCGCTAAACTAGCCATCTTCCCCCCTCCCCCCCAACCCGGGTTGAAGACGTTTCCTGCCTGCTGAGCAAACATAAAGCAGGCAGGAAACTCTTTTTTTCCTCCCGCCCAATCACCTTACTTTCATTTCCACTGCTCATGCCTGCCATTTTGGGTGCTGCAGAAGATTCTCCACGGAGATTTCCCATGGAAGTTTCCTCTGCTTGCAGCTCATCCTTTCGCTATTTCGCTATAAAAAGTGTATGAATAAGGTGTGTTTTGCCTAGACATCCCATGCACATCCTGTTCTTCCTTTTTTTGTTTTGAGGAGGATGTCAGCAAAGCTATGGCTTCACAGACATCCCCCTCAAAACAAAAAAAACGGCTTCTAAGAGCTCACAGCTCACTCACACTTGCTGATCCTGGATTTTCTGGTAACTTCTAGTCTGTCTGTCAAATTTAAGGCCCCCAGTATCTGGGGAGGCTAGAACTGAGCAAAAACTTGCTCTAGAAGCCGGCAAAATCCCTCCTTTCAGCAAGTAGGGTTGGGAGCACCCGAGGGCTCAACCAAAGCAAAGTACCATTTCTCGGAAGCTTGAGTTTCACAACTTTTGAAACCAGATTTCCTTACAAGTGAAAGTGTTCCTACTATGAAAGGGTAGGAGGCTAAAATTGCTTCGACGCTGCTTCTCGGCTCTCGGATTTATTGGGGGCCCCTTTTGTCATTCACAGTCCCTGGAGACGGGTGCCCTCCCAAATTTTACCCCGGCAGATGCTGCCCTACTGAGTCTGTTCTTCTTTCCCCTTTCTTCTGAAATATGGTAAGCATCTCTTTATTTTGTTCCAGAAGACAGAAAACTCTTTGTGGGCATGCTCAACAAACAACAGTCAGAGGATGACGTGCGCAGGCTATTTGAGGCGTTCGGCAACATTGAGGAGTGTACGATCCTTCGGGGCCCAGACGGCAACAGCAAAGGTAAGACGGAAGAAGGAATGGGATATAAATTAACCCCCACTGAATAATTAAGAACCCAAAAAGCTTAAGACAATATGAACATATGAGCTGAATATGTGTCAGTTTTAAAAAGAAGAGAAGAAGAGTTTTGGATTTAAATCCCACCTTTCTCTCCTGTAAGGAGACTCAAGGTGGCCTACAAGCTCCTTTCCCTCCCTCTCCCCACAACACACACCTTGTGAGGCAGGTGGGGCTGAGAGAGTTCTGAGAGAACTGTGACTAGCCCAAGGTCATTCGGCAGGAATGTAGGAGTGCGGAAACACATCTGGTTCACCAGATAAGCCTCTGCCACTCAGGTGCAGGAGTGGGGAATCAAACCCGGTTCTCCAGATTAGAATCCACCTGCTCTTACCCACTACACCACGCTGCCTCTCTCAAGCATCTACACAAATATAGTAATAAATTCATTTGCTTGCTTGCTTGTTTATTGCAGTATTCCTTAAAACGTATATCCTGGCCCAAATGATAACAGCCCCAATGTGCATAAATACAAGAAGAAGAAGAAGAGTTTGGATTTATATCCCCCCTTTCTCTCCTGTAGGAGACTCAAAGGGGCTTACAATCTCCTTGCCCTTCCCCCCCTCACAACAAACACCCTGGGAGGTAGGTGGGGCTGAGAGAGCTCCGAGAAGCTGTGACTAGCCCAAGGTCACCCAGCTGGCATGTGTGGGAGTGTACTGCAGGCTTCAAGCATCAATAAGAGTATAATGTCTTCAATGCATCAAAAAGATTAGAGTGTCTAGATCGAGGGAAGTAATTGTGACGCTCCGCTCTGCATCGGTCAGACCTCACCTACAGTACTGTGTTCAGTTCTGAGCACCGCAATGCACAGATACAGGGTGGGTGACATCTGACTTGACAGCACTATTTGTGAGTCTTAGTAGACCACAAATTGAACATGAGTCAGCAGTGTGATGCGGCAGCCAAAAAAGCCAATGCCATTCTGGGATGCATCGATAAAAGTATAGTGTCTAGATTGAGGGAAGTAATTATATCACTCTACTCTGCATTGGTTAGACCTCACCTAGAGTACTGTGTTCAGTTCTGGGCACCGCAATTCAAGAAGGATATTGTCAAGCTGGAACGTGTCCAGAGGAGGGCAACCAAAATGGTCAAAGGTCTGGAATCCATGCCCTGTGAAGAGAGACTTAGGGGGCTGGGGATGTTTAGTCTGGAGAAGCGAAGGTTAAGGGGGGATATGATAGCCATGTTTAGATATTTGAAGGGATGCCATGTCGAAGAGGGAGCAAGCTTGTTTTCTGCTGCCTCAGAGACTAGGACACAGAGAGTAATGGATTCAAGGTGCAGGAAAAGAGATTCCACCTAAACATTAGGAAGAACTTTCGGACTGTAAGGGCTGGATGAACATATGTCGGGAGTGCTTTGATTGTGTGTTCCTGCATTGCAGGGGGTTGGACTTGATGGCCCTTGGGGTCTCTTCCAGTGGTGGGATCCAAAAATTTTAGTAACAGGTTGCCATGGTGGTGTGATTCAAACTGTGGCGTAACGCCAATGGGGTGGGCGGGGCACGACAGGGGCATGGCCGGGCATTCTGGGGGCAGGGCATTCCTGGGCGGGGCTGTGGCAGCCGCTGCGCCGGTCTTTGGGCAAGAAACGAATTCACACGGGCGCAGGCTGCCACACACGCCAGTGCACCTCCTGCTAGACTGCTTCAAGTTCTGCGCACTACTGCTGAGACAAGGCAAAAATCACGTGGCAAAATCACCCATTAGTAACCCCCTCTCGGCACACACAAATAATTAGTAACCTACTCTCGGGAACCTGTGAGAACCTGCTGGATCCCACCTCTGGGACTCTCTTCCAACTCTATGATTCTATGATGCCCACCGACCCAAACTCTTGGAAGCAGAGAGAGCCTGTATCTGTAGGGTGGCGCTGTCCCTAAACACCCAGATCCTAAATCTCTGTTTCTAGTTTAGAGGTGCGCATCTCCATTTATGGCGGCCTTTCATTTCACATCCTCAGTAGCTGAAGCTCGAGTCATTTGGATCATCGCAGATGCAACTTTCCCCTCTCATCCGTTATGGCAACGAAGATTTCTTTCTGCTGCGTTGCAGAAATGATGTCTGTTCGCGTTGTCGCCTGTCAAAATAGCCAGTGACATATGAACTGCCTCAGCAGGTCTGGTATCATCTGCGGGTACTAGCAGGTGATGATATAATACAAGCAGATCAATATTTAATGTCAAATGAGTGATGGCTTTCCTATCCAAACCGAACAGAAGATGCTCCACTTAGAGGAGATCCCATTGCTTTAGACTCCAGAGCTCGTCCTAGGGCAGTGGTGGCGAACCTATGGCACGGGTGCCGGAGGTGGCACTCAGAGCTCTCTCTGTGGGCGCACACAAACAGAGTGCCCCCCCCCCCACATACACACACATCTAGGCTGGTCTGGGCCGCTGGGCTCGATTATTAGCATTAAACCTAAGACCTAGGTTTGGGGAAGCCGTGTAGGTAACGCTGTTAAACCCCACTGATTTTCATGCGAAGAACTAAAGTGCGATCCTTTACCTGGGAGTAAGCTCGGTTGCTGGCAATGGGGCTTGCTTCTGAGTAAACCCTCCTAGGGTCGCGATTCACCCGTTGGAAGCGTTGAACAGTTACTTCAAAGCAAAGCCACTTACTACCACTAAGGTTACTCCCAAGTAACGCACGCCTCGGAGCCAACCACTTTTTCTAAACTAAAACCTCAGTATTCAGGTTAAATTGCCGTGTGCACTTTGCGATAAATAAGCGGGTTTGGGGTTGCAGTTTGGGCACTCGGTCTCGAAAAGGTTCTCCATCACTGTCCTAGGGCCCGATCTCCTGCATTTAGAGTTGCCAAGATGTGGAGTTAAAGCCAATTTCCAGATTGCAGAGCTCAGCATGGTTGACGGGGCTAGGAGCGGTGGGCTCTAATCTGGAGAAATGGGTTTTTGATTCCCCACTCTTCCACATAAGGGGCTTGGACAGATTGATGGAGGAGAAGTCGATTTATGGCTACCAATCTTGATCCTCCTTGATCTGAGATTGCAAATGCTTTAGCAGACCAGGGTGCTGTTTCTCGAGGAGCAAGCAGCACAGGCATTAGGCCATTGCTTTCACATCCTGTGTGTGAGCTCCCCAAGGCACCTGGTGGGCCACTGCGAGTAGCAGAGAGCTGGACTAGATGGACTCTGGTCTGATCCAGCTGGCTCTTTCTTGTGTTCTTATGTTCTTATAAGTGGCAGGTTCTAATTTGGTGGCCCAGATTTGTTTTTCCACTCCTTCACCTGAAACCTGCTGGGTGAACTTGGGTAGTCACAGTTCTCTCAGAACTTTCTCAGCCCCACCGACTTCACAAAGTATCTATTGTGGGGAGGGGAAGGGAAAGGAGTTTGCAAGCCGCTTTGAGACTCCTTGTGGCTGAGAAAAGCAGGGTATAAATCCAAACTTCTTCTTATTTCAGGAATGCTCAGTCCCTCCTCTAATAATAATAATCGGCAAAATTAATATCTGCCAGATTCGGAAGGCAGCCTTGCTGGGATCTGCACAAATTCTACGCCATGCAACACGGCAGAATAACTTTCCGCTGAAAAACCAGAAGAGATGTCACTGTGTCACATGACGCTCCAGGAATCCTCCTCCCTGATCTCTGTGGTGAAAAACCATAGAGATCAGAGGAATTCCTAGAGTACTGCCAAGTGACTAGATCAGTGGTGGCAAACCTTTTCGAGACTGAGTGCCCAAATTGCAACCCAAAACTCACTTATTTATCGCAAAGGGCCAACATGGCAATTTAACCTGAATACTGAGGTTTTTGGGGTTTAAACAAAACGACTGTTCGGAGATTCGAGGCTGCTGCGTTACTCCGGGAGCTAAGCTTGATGAAGCAACCATGCAATGCTTCCAAACAGGGTGAATCACGACCCTAGGAGGGTTTTACTCCAGAAGCAAGGCTGCTGTGCCTAGATAAGGTGTGTGTGGGATTTTCTGTTCTAGCATTCATAGGCATCCTTGTTAATGATACAGGATTCGGCTCTTGATCAGCCCCTGCCAGCATGGCCAAATTGCCATGCTGGCAGGGGCTGATGGGAAATGTAGTCCATAAACATCTGGAGTGCCAAAGGTTCGCCACCACTGCCCTACATGATTGACTCTGGGCACGCATGCCCAGAGAGAGGACTCTGAGTGCCACTTCTGACACGCGTGCCATAGGTTCGCCACCACTGGACTAGAGGGTTGGTATCTCAAGTGAGGCCCCTCTTGGTCACAACGCCAAAATTATAGAACTCTCTCCACAGGGATATTGGTCCATGCCCCTCTATCGCTGTCCACTGCCAGTGGATGAAGCCTTTATCATTCTTGGAATCTCCTCAGTCTCTATGGTAAAAACCATAGAGATCAGGGGGTTACAGGAGCAGCAGTGGCGTAGGAGGTTAAGAGCTCGTGTATTTAATCTGGAGGAACCGGGTTTGATTCCCAGCTCTGCCGCCTGAGCTGTGGAGGCTTATCTGGGGAATTCAGATTAGCCTGTGCACTCCCACACTCGCCAGCTGGGTGACCTTGGGCTAGTCACAGCTTCTTGGAGCTCTCTCAGCCCCACCCACCTCACAGGGTGTTTGTTGTGAGGGGGGAAGGGCAAGGAGATTGTAAGCCCCTTTGAGTCTCCTACAGGAGAGAAAGGGGGGATATAAATCCAAACTCTTCTTCTTCTTCTTCTTCTTCTTCTTCTTCTTCTTCTTCTTCTTCTTCTTCTTCTATGTGGTGATAATCAGACTGGACCAGATATTGTCTGAAAAGATAGCAGACGTATGTTTGGGAAGCAGTCTGGGAAAACACTGCCCTCCCCTCAACCCATCGAAGTATGGATCTGGTTGCGGTGGGTTTTCTGGGCTGTGTGGCCGTGGTCTGGTAGATCTCATTCCTAATGTTTCACCTGCATCTGTGTCTGGCATCTTCAGAGGTGTATCACAGAGAAAAGTTTGTTTCACACTGTGGCTCATTCCGCACATGCAGAATAATGCACTTTCAAACTGCTTTCAGTGCTCTTTGAAGCTGTGCGGAATAGCAAAATCCACTTGCAAACAGTTGTGAAAGTGGTTTGAAAACGCATTATTTTGTGTGTGTGGAAGGGGCCTGTGTCTAGTGAGAAGGGAAAGTTTAGTGGGAGAAGCAGTGGCGTAGGAGGTTAAGAGCTCATGTATCTAATCTGGAGGAACCGGGTTTGATTCCCAGCTCTGCCGCCTGAGCTGTGGAGGCTTATCTGGGGAATTCAGATTAGCCTGTGCACTCCCACACTCGCCAGCTGGGTGACCTTGGGCTAGTCACAGCTTCTCGGAACTCTCTCAGCCCCACCTACCTCACAGGGTGTTTGTTGTGAGGGGGGAAGGGCAAGGAGATTGTAAGCCCCTTTGAGTCTCCTACAGGAGAGAAAGGGGGGATATAAATCCAAACTCTTCTTCTTCTTCTTCTTCTTCTTCTTCTTCTTCTTCTTCTTCTTCTTCTTCTTCTTCTTCTTCTTCTATGTGGTGATAATCAGACTGGACCAGATATTGTCTGAAAAGATAGCAGACGTATGTTTGGGAAGCAGTCTGGGAAAACACTGCCCTCCCCTCAACCCATTGAAGTATGGATCTGGTTGTGGTGGGTTTTCCGGGCTGTGTGGCCGTGGTCTGGTAGATCTCATTCCTAATGTTTCACCTGCATCTGTGTCTGGCATCTTCAGAGGTGTATCACAGAGAAAAGTTTGTTTCACACTGTGGCTCATTCCGCACATGCAGAACAATGCACTTTCAAACTGCTTTCAGTGCTCTTTGAAGCTGTGCGGAATGGCAAAATCCACTTGCAAACAGTTGTGAAAGTGGTTTGAAAACGCATTATTTTGTGTGTGCGGAAGGGGCCTGTGTCTACTGCGAAGGGAAAGTTTCGTGGGGCATATTGTCCATGTCCCAGGTGGGGAACCAATCAGTAGGTGTTTGGGCAGAACTCGCTATGCAAAGGTGTGGTTGAGTGAAGTATGGATCCTTTCCCCTTCCCCTTCACTTGAAGGACTTTCTTACTGGCTTTTTTTGTTATTTTTCTCTCTTTCCTGCAGGGTGTGCGTTTGTGAAATATTCCTCGCATGCGGAAGCCCAGGCGGCCATCAATGCGTTGCACGGAAGCCAGACGATGCCGGTGAGTCCTCGCTTCGTGTCTGTTTGACCCCCACGACGCTCTCCAAGCGTCAGTCCATCTTAGCTTAGCGTTCCTGCTCCGACTTGAAAGCAGAGCCGAGTCTGTGCACAGCGGAAATCCGCGGTCTGGTTGCCTGAGGAGCATGCTCACGCTGCGGCTCGTTACTTGCAAAAGAAACAGAAGTTCTCCATTGTGAGAGAACTCCACGCTGGATACGAAAGGCAGAGCGAGGGCTTCTAGCTAACTGTCTATACTAGGATGGAGAGGGATTGCAGAGAGCACGCCCAGCTCTCGCGGTGGATGGAAGGAGGGGGAAAGGAAAGAAGGGAATTGACCGGAAGAAAGGAACCTGAGAGGAGCTTTCTGTGTAGCAAAGGGAAAGCAACAGAGGGTAACAAAGGAATAGTCAGACAGCACCCTGTCTGTGGGTGTTGAGTGCCGTCAGACCCAGGGGGACCCTATGAATCAATGTCCTCCAACACACCCTGTCTTTAACAGCCTTAAGAACATAAGAAAGAGCCTGCTGGATCAGACCAGAGTCCATCTAGTCCAGGAACTCTGCTACTTGCAGTGGCGCACCAGGTGCCTTGGGGAGCTCTCATGCAGGATGTGAAAGCAATGGCCTTCTGCTGCTGCTGCTGCTCCCGAGCACCTGGTCTGCTAAGGCATTTGCAATCTCAGATCAAGGAGGATCAAGACTGGTAGCCAGAGATCGACTTCTCCTCCATAAATCTGTCCAAGCCCCTTTTAAAGCTATCCAGGGTCGATTCCCCACTGCAGAGTCGACGTAGGTTCAACACGATTCCTTTAAAAGATACTGACCTAGGTCGACTCTTCGTCACTCCCCACAGCAACTGAGTTCATCCAGCCGGAGCCGAGCTCAGAGGGCGGGATCATCTCGACGCCTCTTTCGCTCCTCGTTCCCAATTGGCTCTTGTTTTACGGCAGGAAACGGGAGCGTGTGGCTTTTTAAAAAAGTTTTGTATGGTAGCATGACCGTAGCTTCGAATACATTGCAGGGAAAAGTTTTTAAAAGGCGTGCTTTCCCCTGCCGCGAGTCTCCCGTTCTGCACATGCTCAAAACACAGCTCTTGATTGGCTGAACGGGAGAGTGGTGACGAGGACGATTCCCCACTTTACTCGCTTTGAACTGAGTTCGACCTAGGCTCGGGGAAAAAGTTGTACCTCAAAACTGGAATCAGAAATCCCAGTTCTGAGGGGGCAGAACTGAAACGAACCCAGGTTGAACTCAGGGGAAGTGGGGAGTTCCTGGGGCGAACCTAGGTCGAACCTAGGTTGACTCTGCCAGTGGGGAATTGACTCAGAGGTTAGTGGCCATCACCACCTCCTGTGGCAGCGTAATCCACAGAACAAGAATTCCTGCTCTGTACTTGCTGACTGAGGGCTTTGCCTTCCTTTATAGAGTCCATCCGTCTCATGCTGGCTCTTCTTCACCTCTGTCTTCAGTATGGGAATGATAATCCTGCTGTTTACAGGGATGCTGTAAAGATTAAATGCCGTCAAGTCACTTCTGACTCATGGCGACCCTATGAATCACTGTCCTCCAAAGCATCCCACTGTTAACAGCCTGGTTCTGTTCTCGCCAACTGAGGGCCATGACTTCCTCCATTGTGTCATCCATCTCATTTGGGTCATCCTCTTTTCCTGCTACCTTCAACTTTTCTTAGCATTATTGTCTTTTCCGGTGACTCTCGTCTTCTCATAAGGAGATTAAAGTAATATCGCCTCAGTTTGGCCATTTTAGCTTCTAGGTTCGGTTCAGGTTTGATTTGATCTAGAACCCACTTCTTTGGGGGGTCCACGGTATCTGCAACGCTCTCCTCCAGCCTCATATTGCTTCCTGTCAGCGTTCTCTGTTGCCCAGCTTTCGCACCGGGTCCTGCATGTTCCACCTGGTGGAGGCCAGGGCCAAACAGCTGGGAAGAAGCTTTCTGTGAAGAAGGTTCCAGGATCAGTCTCAGCATCTTCAGTTAAAGCAGGGGCTCAGCCTCAGAGCCTAGAAAACCGCTGCCAATCAGAATAGACGAAACTGACCTCTATGGACCAATGGTCTGATTCACTAGAACAGTGATGGCAAACCTTTTCGAGACCGAGTGCCCAAATTGCAACCCAAAACCCACTTATTTATCGCAAAGTGCCCACATGGCAATTTAACCTGAATACTGAGGTTTTAGTTTAGACAAAATGGTTGGCTCCGAGCCATGCATTACTCAGGAGTAAGCTTGGTGGTAGTCGGTGGCTTTGCTTTGAAGCAACCATGCAACTCTTCCAACGGGTGAATCACGACCCTAGGAGGGTTTACTCAGAAGTAAGCCCCATTGCCAGCACCCGAGCTTACTCCCAGGTAAAGGATCACGCTTTAGTTCTTCGCATGAAAATCAGTGGGGTTTAACAGCATTTAACAGGGTTACCTACACTGCTTCCCCAAAACTAGGTCTTAGGTTTAATGCTAATAATCGAGCCCCGTGGCCCAGGCCAGCCTAGGTGTGTGGGGGGGGGCGGGTATTCCATTTGCATGTGCCCACAGAGCAGGGTCTGAGTGCCACCTCTGGCACCCGTGCCATAGGTTTGCCACCACTGCACTAGAAAATCTATTGTTGATTAATTGTTACTGTTATTTAATGTAGTGTAGATTCAGTATGGATATGATTCACAGTGGCGGAGTGGCTAAGAGCAGTGGTTAAGAGCAGGTGCACTCTAACCTGGAGAACTGGGTTTGATTCCCAGCTCTGCCGCCTGAGCTGTGGAGGCTTATCTGGGGAATTCAGATTAGCCTGTGCACTCCCACACACGCCAGCTGAGTGACCTTGGGCTAGTCACAGCTTCTCGGAGCTCTCTCAGCCCCACCTACCTCACAGGGTGTTTGTTGTGAGGGGGGAAGGGCAAGGAGATTGTAAGCCCCTCTGAGTCTCCTACAGGAGAGAAAGGGGGGATATAAATCCAAACTCTTCTTCTTCTTCTTCATGCCAATAAAGAGTCTTGAACTGGGATCCTGAGAGTTCTGGGTTGGGATCCCCACATCTATTACGGAAGCTCTCCGGGTGACCTTAGAGAACCATCACAAACTCTCAGTCTGGCCTACCTCTCAGAGTGGTTGTTGTGAAAAAATGGGCAAGGGGAAAATGATATTCTAATCTAATGGTTCTCAACCTGTGGGTCGGGACCCCTTTGGGGGTCGAACGACCCTTTCACAGGGGTCACCTAAGACTCTCTGCATCAGTGTTCTCCATCTGTAAAATGGATAAAAGTTAGGGTTGGGGGTCACCACAACACGAGGAACTGTATTAAAGGGTAGCGGCATTAGGAAGGTTGAGAACCACTGCTCTAATCTGTTTTGAGTCCCTCTGGGGGAAAAAATGGGGTATAAAGAAATGCATGCAAACCCCTGTGTCTGCGCAGAGTAGGAAAATACCATGAACTGGTCCCTCTGGAAAATCTCTGTGCTATTCTAAATGTAGCTACTAAGATATTAAGGTTTAAAAAAGGACTGAAATGTTGGCAAGAAGTAGGGAGAGCAGCTCGTTCTAGCTCCTAGTCAAAAATGGTTCCGACTGATTAAACTTTCATCTCTCGGCACTGTAAAACAAATAGGGGAGGGGGCTGCAAAGTCTGAAGGAAAAGTGGATGTTGACACTCGCCCCCTTTCTGGCAAACTGCTCAAAACAAGCACCCAATCTTTTAAAAATTTATTAAAGTGCTACTAGACGTTGTCAGAACCAGTACACAGAATGAGGCAGCACTTGCGATTCACAAATGAAAAAACAAGCGAAGGAAGAAAATGTCCAAAGTTGTTGAGATTCTTTTCTTACCCATTCATTTCTATCAGTTTAGGGTTTCTCTTAACGCAGCCAATTGTTACCAATTTTTGTCATCTTGAATGATCATACAGTTTTGAATCGCTGTTAGTTTAATTATTGATAACCACTCCCACGTCTTTGAAGAAATATTCCTATCCACCAGGCAACAGCTGTTGTTTCCAGTAATGTACAAATATCATCCCCCGAAGAGGTCAAAGCATATAGCATCTGTTCCCTGGGATCCATCTATGGGGTCAGGCTCCACTTTAAAACCTGAAATTGGACCTTCTGTACCGTACACGGTATTAGAACAAGACAAGCAGTTCTTTGTGGAAACATCCCCATTGAGTCAAGCTTAGCCAGGTTTCAGTACACAAATTACCTCAAACCTGGTTAGTTTGTGTTCTGAAACCTGGCTAAGATGGTAGTGGGGATTCGACCTATAAGGCACTTATACTGTATTGTGGCTTGGTGGTAGATCATCTGTTTTGCATGTAGAATCATAGAGCTAGAAGAGTCCCAAGGGCCATCAAGTCCAATCCCCTGTGATTAGCATGTCTCCTATTCCATTATCCAAGTCATTGATAAAAAAATATTGAACAGCCCTGGGCCCAGGACAGAACCTCCACTACGCTCCAGGATGAAGACGAGCCATTGGTGAGCACCCTCTGGGTTCGGTCAGTCAACCAATTACAAATCCATCTGACAGTTGCATTGTCTAGCCCACATTTTACTACAGTGGAACCTCGGTTTTTGTTGGTAATCCGTCTGAAAAGAATCGATGAAAACCGAAACCGATGAAAACCGAGGCAAACTTTTCCATAGGAATCAATGTAAATCCAATTAATCCGTTCTAGGCATTCCAAAAAACATACCAAAAACACATTTTTGGTGAATAAACATCGTGTTTAATGCTGAAAACAGTAACAAACAATAACACTAGGACCAGCTTCAGAGCCAGTGGACCAATGTCTCACCAGAAAGCTGTCCAAAGAGGTCTGTTTCTGAGGCCTCTTTAAGATTTGTCTGAAACGGGGCCAGACATTGTCATTAAACAAGTTGCAGACATGGCCCGCGACAGCTTTGTCCGGGTGATTTTTCTCCACAAACCCCTGCACCTTACTGCAAATCAATGAAAACCGAGGCAAATCGGTGAAAACCGAGACAATTTTTTCACTGAAAAAATCAATGAAAACCAAAACCGATGAAAACCGAAGGCAATGAAAACCGAGGATCCACTGTATCTGGTTTGCGAGAATTTCATGAGGAACCTTGTCAGTGTAGAAAGCTCCAGACTTGATCTTTGGTGTTACTAGCTTGAAGGCTCTTAAAGAGCAACTTTCTCTGCGTTGCGACAGCCCGGGGAGCTGCTGTCGGCCAGAGCAGACACTGCTCAGATCAACGAACAGATAGTCTGACTCAGTGTGAAGCAACTTCAGAGGTTCAATTAAATGTCTGCGAGGAAAAGGGCATTTTGGTTCTTGCTTGAAATTATAGAAAAGATGCTGTTTTATATGATTTCTTGGGAAATAAGTTCTGGAGATTAGTTGCAATCAGAAGAAGAGGAGGAGGAGGAGGAGGAGAGGAGGAGGAGGAGGGGAGGAGAAGAGGAGGAGGAGGAGGAGGAGAGGAGGAGGAGGAGGGGAGGAGAAGAGGAGGAGGAGGAGGAGAGGAGGAGGAGAAAGAGGGGAGGAGAAGGAAGAGGAGGAGAGGAGGAGGAGGAGGAGGAGGAGGAGAGGAGGAGGAGGAGGGGAGGAGAAGAGGAGGAGGAGGAGAGGAGGAGGAGAAAGAGGGGAGGAGGAGGAAGAGGAGGAGAGGAGGAGGAGGAGGAGGAGGAGGAGGAGGGGAGGAGAAGAGGAGGAGAGGAGGAGGAGAAAGAGGGGAGGAGGAGGAAGAGGAGGAGAGGAAGAGGAGGAGGAGAGGAGGAGGAGGAGGAGAAGAGGAGGAGGAGGAGGAGAGGAGGAGGAGGAAGAGGGGAGGAGGAGGAAGAGGAGGAGAGGAGGAGGAGGAGGAGGAGGAGAGGAGGAGGAGGGGAGAAGAGGAGGAGGAGGAGAGGAGGAGGAGAAAGAGGGGAGGAGGAGGAAGAGGAGGAGAGGAGGAGGAGGAGGAGGAGAGGAGGAGGAGGAGGGGAGGAGAAGAGGAGGAGGAGGAGGAGGAGAGGAGGAGGAGAAAGAGGGGAGGAGGAGGAAGAGGAGGAGGAGGAGGAGGAGGAGAGGAGGAGGAGGAGGGGAGGAGAAGAGGAGGAGGAGGAGAGGAGGAGGAGAAAGAGGGGAGGAGGAGGAAGAGGAGGAGAGGAGGAGGAGGAGGAGAGGAGGAGGAGGAGGAGAGGAGGAGGAGAAAGAGGGGAGGAGGAGGAGAGGAGGAGAGGAGGAGGAGGAGAGGAGGAGGAGGAATTAGTTTTTGTCCCCCACTTTTCTCAACTGTAAGCAGGGGTAGAGCAAGGGGAAACTGTGCCCAGCGCACGCTCGCGCCTGCGCCCCTGCCATGCCCTCGTCCCAGCCCGGAACACCCCCGGAACACCCCAGAACACCACACCCCCAGAACGCCATCACCACACCCCTGCAGGGGTATGCACCCAGTGCGTTGCGGCGCGCGCACCCCGCCCTTTTGGCACTACGCCACTGACATTAAGAAGACGCAAGGTGGCTTACAAACTGCTTTCACTTCCTCACTCCACAACAGACACCTTGTGAGGCAGGTAAGGCTGAGAGAGTTCTGAGAGAACTCTGACTCGCCCAAGGTCACCCAGCAGGCTTCATGGGAGGATCAGGGAAACAAATCCAGTTCACCAGATTAGAGTCCACCACTGATGTGGAGGAGTGGGGAATCAAGCTCAGCTTTCCAGATTAGAGTCCACTGCTCTTAACCACTACACCAGGTGATGGGCACTGCAATTCTAACTTGATGCTGGGATGTCACAGCAGACCAAGTTTGGGGGAAGGGGTGATCTTAATGGATGCACTGGCTCACATAAAGAGGGGCAGCCATTTGAATAGGCTTTCAAGTTCAAAACGAATCAAATTCAGGAGGGAATTGCTAACCAATGTAATTGATGCAGTCCAGATTCCTTATCCAGACATCACCCCCTTTCTGGAAAGGAAGTGCATAGTTGCATTGCATTCTTAACTATTTGAAACATCTGAACTGTCTTCAAGCGCGGCCCCATGTAGAGCTCATTGCAGTAGTCAAGTTTGGAAGCCACGCAGGCGTGAATCGACATAGCAAAATCCGAAACATCCAACAGGGTGAGAGTCAACATATAGGGCTCAAGATGTACTAATGTACATGTATATGGCATGCTGCAACTGGAGAGGATTTTAGATATTTATTTTAGATATTTATTGTTCCATCTTCCATTCCTGTCTGCAGCGGGCACGACGCAGCACTTTGATTGACAGACGTCATGCCCTCTCAAAAAAAAAAGATATTGTGTGGGCAAAACACTTGCCGACTCCATCCTTTAAATAGAAAAGAAACCGGACCACTCGGTTTGTAAAGAAGAGTGCTTAAAAATCAAGAGGTTAAAACATCATCTTTATTAAGAGAGGAACGCAAAGTCAAGTCTCTCCTGTAAAGAAGATGATTAAAGGGAGGGGAAGGCAGAAGTGTTGAATATTATGGATGGTTTGACAAGAGTGATGAAAGAAAGACGATTCACTCTCACAAACCCTGCAGAATCTCCTCCAGTGTAACTGATTGACAGAAAGTCCAGGACAGACAAAGGAACTAGTTGCTCACCAAACGTGTAATTAACTTATGGGATTCTATTCAGGCGACATGTGCGGCGCGGGTGACCCTGGAGAGCTAGCCCAGGGTTTTGAAGGAAGGACTGAACTCTTTTCACACGTTCAGTCTAAATTCATTGAACATACGTGGGGTTTGGAAGGGGGGTTCTAGCAGCAGGCCTGACCTCTGACCTCTGACCATTCACCTGACCATCAGCATTAAGGACCCTTGGCATTGACATAAGAACATAACAACAAGCCAGCTGGATCAGACCAGAGTCCATCTAGTCCAGCTCTCTGCTACTCGCAGTGGCCCACCTTTGGGAGCTCTCATGCAGGATGTGAAAGCAATGGCCTTCTGCTGCTGCTGCTCCTGAGCACCTGGTCTGCTAAGGAATTTGCAATCTCAGATCAAGGAGGATCAAGATTGGTAGCCATAAATTGACTTCTCCTCCATAAATCTGTCCAAGCCCCTTTTAAAGCTATCCAGGTTAGTGGCCATCACCACCTCCTGTGGCAGCAGATTCCAAACACCAATCACACGTTGCGTGAAGAAGTGTTTCCTTTTATTAGTCCTAATTCTTCCCCCTAGCATTTTCAATGTATGCCCCCTGGTTCTAGTATTGTGAGAAAGAGAGAGAGAAATTTCTCTCTGTCAACATTTTCTACCCCATGCATAATTTTATAGACTTCAATCATATCCCCCCTCAGCCGTCTCCAAACTAAAGAGTCCCAAACGCTGCAGCCTCTCCTCATAGGGAAGGTGCTCCAGTCCCTCAATCATCCTCGTTGCCCTTCTCTGCACTTTTTCTATCTCCTCAATATCCTTTTTGAGATGCGGCGACCAGAACTGGACACAGTATTCCAAGTGCGGTCACACCACTGCTTTATAGAAGGGCATGACAATCTTTGCAGTTTTATTATCAATTCCTTTCCTAATCATCCCCAGCATAGAGTTTGCCTTTTTCACAGCTGCCATGCATTGAGTTGGCATTCCCATGGAACTATCAACTAAGACGCCCAAATCCCTTTCCTGGTCTGTGACTGATAGCACTGACCCTTGTAGCTTGTATGTGAAGTTTGGATTTTTTGCCCCTATGTGCATCACTTTGCATTTTGCTACATTGAACTGCATTTGCCATTTCTGAGCCCACTCACCTAATTTATCAAGGTCTGTTTGGAGCTCTTCGCAATCCTTTGTGGTTCTCACCACCCTGCATAATTTGGTATCGTCTGCAAACTTGGCCACCACGCTACCCACCCCTACTTCCAGGTCATTTATGAATAGGTTAAAGAGCACTGGTCCCAAAACGGATCCTTGGGGGACACCATATCTTTTTTATGCGCATCCTTTTTTATGACCATATCTTTTTAATGAGCATCCTTCTTGTTTCCTTTTTCAAGTTTTCTCATTTGGGTTATTTCTTGGACAACGGTTTTTAGATGTGTTTTATGCTCTTTGATGTACGTTTGAAGGCGAACTTTTCAATGCTGAGCGATGAACATTTTTTAACTTTGCCTGCTGTTTTGGTGGCGTGGTGGTTATGAGCAGCGGACTCGAATCTGGAGAACCGGATTTGATTCCCCACTCCTCCACACAAAGTCTGCTGGGTGACCTTGGGCCCGTCACAGTTCTCTCCCCGCTTATTTCGCAAGGTGCCTGCTGGGGGAAGAGGAAGAGGAAGAGGAAGGAATTTGTAAGCTGCTTGGAGACTCCTTACAGGAGAAGAAGGCGGGGCATCAATCCAAACTCCTCCTCTTCTTCTTCTCCTCCAATCACTGTTCTGACTCAAACCAATGGATCATCTCAGCTGTGACCTCAGGATAGACCATGCATGCCCCCTGAATTCATTGGAGAGACTATGAAATACTATCATAACTACATCAAAACAAACCCTTATGACCAAAAAGGTATGATGCATTGGGGGAGCTGTGTACTACATATGGGTCATTGAAGGGTTGGTTGACAAGGGTCGGGGCATCCAGAAGCAAGAGAGAAGGCAAGAGAGAGCTTTGGGCTGGAAGGAATTATGCATGTTGGAAATATGTCTTGAAGCTAATTTTCCAATGCCAAAAGATGACCAATTTGCCCCTCCGCCTAGAACAGTGATGGTGAACCTTTTCAAGACCAAGTGCCAAAATTGCAACCCAAAACCCGCTTATTTATCGCAAAGAGCCAACACGGCAATTTAACCTGAATACTGAGGTTTTAGTTTAGAAAAACCGGTTGGCTCCGAGGCATGCGTTACTCAGGAGTAAGCTTGGTGGTAGTCGGTGGCTTTGCTTTGAAGCAACCGTGCAACTCTTCCAACAGGTGAATCACGACCCTAGGAGGGTTTACTCAGAAGCAAGCCCCATTGCCAGCAACCGAGCTTACTCCCAGGTAAAGGATCGCGCTTTAGTTCTTCGCATGAAAATCAGTGGGGTTTGACAGCATTTAACAGGGTTACCTATACTGCTTCCCCAAAACTAGTTCTTAGGTTTAATGCTAATAATCGAGCCCAGCGACCCAGGCCGGCATAGATGTGTGTGGGGGGGGGGGTACTCTGTTTGCATGTGCCCACAGAGAGGGCTCTGAGTGCCACCTCTGGCACCCCTGCCATAGGTTCGCCACCACTGGCCTAGAATCATAGAAGCATAGAGTTGGAGGAGACCACAAGGGCCATCAAGTCCAACCCCCCTGCATACTACGCCACAGCAGTGGCGTAGGAGGTTAAGAGCTCGTGTATCTAATCTGGAGGAACCGGGTTTGATTCCCAGCTCTGCCGCCTGAGCTGTGGAGGCTTATCTGGGGAATTCAGATTAGCCTGTGCACTCCCACACATTCCAGCTGGGTGACCTTGGGCTAGTCACAGCTTCTCGGAGCTCTCTCAGCCCCACCTACCTCACAGGGTGTTTGTTGTGAGGGGGGAAGGGCAAGGAGATTGTCAGCCCCTTTGAGTCTCCTGCAGGAGAGAAAAGGGGGATATAAATCCAAAACTCTTCTCTTCTCTTCTTCTCTTCTTTATTTCATTATCTTTTTTAAAAAAAATCATTATTTTTCTATGCCGCCTTTCCCTATGCGGGCTCAGGGCGGCTACCAACCTTTTACGAAACGTGAATATCAACCTATAAATAGTACTTAACACAAAATGGCAGCCAGGAAGCGGTTTCCAGGGAGCGAGTGCAGCCAAATGGCGGGCTTTGAAAACGTTGTCAAAACGTTTTCAGTGGCTTGTGCGGAAAGGGCCCTTGTTGACATCACTTCCGGGATGTTTTGAAAGTGATATCAATGTGTCGCTGGTGACAGAGACCTGGGCCTTCGTTTGCGGCCGGCAAAGCCACGCCCATCCTCTGCGGGTTGCAGGCCGAGGCCTCACTCTGTTCCGAAGTTCATTCTGTAGCATAGCTGCTTTGAGCAGTGCTTGCCGTGTCCCCATCTTCCTCCAGCGGGGGCATCCATCATCATTGCTGTCGGGTCTCAAGCCGTTTGCTCCTGCTGCCGACTCCTGTTCCTCCGCAGCTGTCGCAATTATCGCTGCGCTGTGACTTCCTGTTCACACAACATATGTTACCGAGCAGTTTCCCAAAAAAGCAACTTCCTCGGATGGGAGTTTTATTCCTTGCCTTCTTTTCTTAGGGCACAAGACCGCCTTTGCACCCCGATATGTTTCTCCGGGACTTTGGTCACAAGAAGGCCATCACGGTCTCTAGGAGGGGTCAACGGTCAAGGAAACAGCTCGGCTTCCATTTTGGTTGTCTTAGCAGTGGAGCAACTAGAAATGATGGCTGATGTTTCACAGATCAAAATTCTTGTAGGGTCCAACGGTAACATATCTGATTTTAAGGGTGGCTGGAAATCTCCTTGGATTTCCACCGACTTCTTGATGACAGAGGACAATTCTCCGGGAGAATTCTCCCGCTACAATTCATCTCCAGAGGGATCTGGCCGGGGATGATGGGAACTGTAGTCCATAACATCTGGAGGGCCGCGAGTTTGACACCCATGATTTAAAACGTTTTAAGGCTGGAAATAGAATATTTGGGGACAAAAACAGTGTGGAACTCCATGGAGGAAATGTTTTATTTCCTGCCTCAAAAGGTTTTAAACGTTTGTGGGGAAAGAGTCTCTACAACTGTGAAAAGTTTTATCCTGCGCGGCTCGCAGAAGGAGGGGAAGCTCATTTCCCGAGGCATGCGCCACGGTGTGCAGAACTGCTGAATGGGCAGAAATCCTCCTCCGGAGGAGTGGGGCAGCTGTCCTTGGTCATCGTGGGCAGGGCTGCGATACTGTCGATTGGCCCTGATTTTTTTTCCCTGAACGCTTCTTTTGATGTAAACAGCGCCGAACCCAAGAAGCCCGCATGTAAATGAAAAGCAGTGGGGCTTGTAATTAGATTTGTGTACACTTTCATAAATTGCGAGGAAGCATCAAAGGCTGTGGCACACTTTTATATATCCTTCTTCTGTTAATTGAACAGTTGATGTGTGGACGGGAAGTGTTGGCTTTTGGTGGACAATTATTTACAGACCCGCTGACAGCTGCGCTGTGAAAATTAACAGGAACAGAGCAGACCTAGTCGCGCCCCCCCCTCCCACCAGAAGGGATCTGTTTCAAATTGGATTGTTGCATCTGCAGGAGAAACTTTTCCTACTCTCTTCTGTCATCCTCCCACTGAGGTTTTGCACACACAGACACACAAAAATATCCCAAGCAAAGAGACTCGCGAACCTTCTGCAGATAGAAGGCTCTGCCTTGTTGTCACAACCCCAGATTTGTCCGATAAACAGATCAGTACTTTGAAAGCAGAATTCTCTATTGATGACAAGCACGGGAAGGTTGACGACTTCTTTTTTAATTTCAAAAAGTGAACTTCTTTAAGCAAAAAAAAAGACAAACAGAAAAAACACAAACATTACAGACTAAGCAGTTACGGAACAACATACATGGAGTAAATCACAATTACAGTTATCTCATTTAAGTTAAGAAACTTATAGAAAGACAACACTTTCATAAATAGAAGATTCCAATTGTTTTCGATAATCTTAATTATTATTCCCTGCTAACCTTAAAATCAGTGGTGGTTTCCAAAAATTTTAGTAACAGGTTCCCAAGGTGGTGGAATTCAAACTGTGGCATAGTGCCAATGGGGCTGGGCGGGGCACGATGGGGGCGTGGTCGGCATTCCAGGGGCGGGGCATTCCTTGGCAGGGCTGTGGCAAGGACGCAGCCGCTGCGCCGGTCCTTGGGCGGGAAACAAATGCACGCAGGCGCAGGCTGCCACGCACGCCGGTGCACCTCCTGCTAGACTGCTTCAAGTTCTGCGCGCTACTGCTGAGAGGAGGGGCGTCACTAAGGCAAAAATCACACGGCAAAATCACCCATTAGTAACCCCCTCTCAGCACACACAAATACTTAGTAACCTACTCTAGGGAACCTGTGAGAACCTGGTGGATCCCACCTCTGCTTAAAATCCATCAGGTTTTCTTATTCCTCATCAAAATCCAGCATATTTCTTAAATTCTTTAAGTTTTTAAATAAAAAATAACACACATCTTATTATATTAACTATATAATGATTAAATCAAATGCTGCGATAATTTATTATGCTTTTACATTCCTTCTACTCTTATTCACAAACTTTAAAAGAGGATGCCAGTTCTTATTGTCAGAACAGAATGCAATAAAATAGGAGAAGCATTATATCCCACACATAGAATAATATAATCATAGAGTTGGAAGAGACCCCCAAGGGCCATCAAGATGAACCCCGGCAATGCAGGAACACATAATCGAAGCACTCCTGACAGATGGCCATCCAGCTTCTCTTTAAAAAAAACCTCCAAAGAAGGAGACTCCACCACACTCCGAGGTAGTGCATTCCACTGTCAAACACCTTCAAGGTGTTGGTGTTGACCTTTAAGGCCTTACGCAGCCTGGGACCATGTATCTTTGAGACCGCATCACCCCATATGTCCCTGTACGGCCTCTTCGATCAGTCGGGCCTTCGGAGGAACCGGCCGCTGATGGTGCCCCCCCTTCCTTTGGTCCCTGACATCTGGGCCGTCTGTCATCCAACAGGACTCGCCATCCCTCCCTTTTGGGGAGAGGACTTTGAAAATAGAATGCTGGACGCCACTCATATTTTTACTAGTATTTATTACATATTTATTAGAGTTAGTTTTCATGGTTTTATCGCTGCTTTTAAAGGTTTTAGCTATTCTATATTGTATTATATTTATATGTTGTACACCACCCGGAGCCCCGGATAGGGCGGTATAAAAGTCTAATAAACAAACAAACAAACAAACAAACAAACTTTCAAACTCCGAGGTAGTGCATTCCACCACACTCCGAGGTAGTGCATTCCACTGTCAGGAAGTTTTTCCTAATGTTTAGGTGGAATCTCTTTTCCTTCACCTTGAACCCATTTCTCCTGGTCATTCCCACATGCTCCCTTCTCCACTCTTGGGTGAGAAGATACCCTCACACACGTTCCTCGGACAGTGAGAAACAGGCACCCCAAACCTGCCCTGCTCCCAGTTGTAAAAACTGTTAACAAGTGATATAAGAGAGAGGCTGGCACGAGCTCGAACCAGAGCCAACAGTTCCCAAGGCTGCCCTCTAAGAGTGACCCGTGAGAGAAATATGTCGGGGCCCCAGCTGACATATTACAGGGCCATGACACAGGTCCCGAGAAAAGCAGAAGCTACAAAACCCAGAACTGTTGTTGTGACGGTTCCAATCTGACGGTCCTTTGAATCCTAGCTTTCGTGGACACTCTTTCTTCGAGAGCCACGTCCGGTTTAAAAATAGTTTCTCCCCCCCCACACACCCTTCCTTCCAACACACACACACATTCCTGGTTTCTGCATCATGAGCTCTGAGAAGTGTTAAGAAGGAAGGAAGCCGGCAGTTCCAACGGCATGTGATACAAGTTGCCAATTCTGAGTCGGGGAATTCCTGGAGATTTTGCTGTGGAGCCGGAAGAGAGCTGGGTTTGGGGACGGACTTCAGTCGGGTATTATGCCCTAGAGCACAGGTGTCAAACTTGCGGCCCTCCAGATGTTATGGACTACAGTTCCCATCATCTATAGTCCATAAAGCAGGGTATAAATCCAAACTGTGGTGGTGATGATGATGATGGAGGAGGAGGAGGAGGAGGAGGAAGAGGAGGAGGAGTTTGGATTTATATCCCCCCTTTCGTTCCTGTAAGGACACTCAAGGTGGTTTACAATCTCCTTTCCCTTTCCCCTCCTCCCAACAAACACCCTGTGAGGTGGGTGGGGCTGAGAGAGCTCCGAAGAACTGTGACTAGCCCAAGGTAACCCGTGTGCTGGGGTGTGCTGCACAAGCTAACCTGGTTCCCCAGATAAGCCTCCACAGCTCAAGTGGCAGAGCGGGGAATCGACCCCAGTTCTCCAGATTAGAGTGCACCTGCCCTTAACCACTACACCATGCTGCTGCTGCTGCTGATGATGATGATAATGATACAAAATCACTTATTAGTAAAAGCAGTAAATTTCATCTTCAGACTACCAAGTTCAGCACCCCTGAAGAAAATGGAGGGTGGACACTATAGCATTGTACCCCACAGGTCTCTACCTCAGAGGCTCCATCCCCAGTTCCCCAGGAATTCCCCAAACTGGTGCTGGCAACCTCCCCCCCCCACCCATCCCCGCCCTGGCCACAGGGAACCCGGCAACCTTATTAGCACCTTACGTAGGCCTGTAGCCATGGTGGTGCGAAGAGAGTGGGTGCCCCATCAATCATTGGCCCTGCCCCTCCAATCAGCACCAGGACTGGTGTGAAACCCCTCCCCCATCTTTCAAGTGTAAATTTAATTCTCTAAATAATAAAAGAAAGGCGCGTAGGTGAAAAAGGTGCCGGCTCTACCATAAATCTCCCAAATGTGAATTCTGTATGCAAGCGGCCAGAACAGAATTAGCAGTTTCCAGGACTGAAGTGTCCTCATTAAAAAAAGCAGGGGGGCCGGGGGGGAGCGGTGACAGAGGACTTCTGAAACTTCTCTGCAGCTTCCTAATTTTTGGAATCCTAGATCCACCGCGTCGCTTATTAGACCCCCTCACGCCGTTCAATCGCGTTGCTTTATGCTACGGACACACCTGGAGCCCCAAGTATAAAACTGCCGAAGAACAAAGCCCAGATAAATAAATACTAAAGAAAATAAATAGTGATGGGCTGAACACCACTGGACTCACTCGCCCCCCCGTCTCCCCCCCCCCGAAGGTTTTCTTGCTACGGGCCTGACCTTACATCACAACGATGCCCTTTATCTTCCTCTGTGTGTGTGAGTTTTTGCTAATCCCCCGGACAACTTTGTCTCTTCTCCCCCCCCCTCCCCTCCCCCCTTGTTCCATAAATGAACCAATAAATCAGATGTTTCAAAACCCCGGAATAGAAAGCTCGGCAGCCCGGCCGCTTGACAGGGGGTATGTATCATCCCGGCATTGAAGGCGGCCTTTTGGGGCATAAAGCCCTCGTCTGAGCTACTTTTCCTCTCTAGTCACATCTCGGTTATGGTGCCGGCATCTGGCAGGACAGCTAAGAGGCCCAAGGGGACCGTGCAGGCATCTCTCTCTCTCTCTCTTTCTAATTCTTTCCGCACCTCTCTCTGTTTTCTCTCCGCTCTCCTTCAAAGTCTTTTGCCTCGGCAGAAGCTATTACCTCCAAATGGGATAAGTGGGGGACCGCCAATGGCAGGCCTCACAGCCTTGCTGAAGGCGAAAGAAGAGAACTAATCGGTGCTATCGCGTCCCTTTATCACTTGGAAGGGAGGAAGAAAACTGAATCAGCCGTACTCGGAAGCCATGGAAGCAAGGTGGTGAAGAAGAAGAAGAAGAAGAAGAAGAAGAAGAAGAAGAAGAAGAAGATGATGATGATGATGATGATGATGATGATGATGATGATGATGATGATGCAGCAGCAGCACAGGCTGGGACGGGTTGAGAAAAGGGCAACAAAAATCATCAAAGGTCTGGAATCCGTGCCCTACGAGGAGAGACTTGAGGAGCTGAATATGCTTAGTTTGGAGAAGAGAAGGTTAAGCGATGACATGATAGCCATGTTTAGATATATGAAGGGATGTCATGTTGGTGAGGGAGCAAGCTTGTTTTCTGCAACTCCAGAGACCAGGGCCAGGAGTCATGGGTTCAAGGTGCAGGAAAAGAGATTCCACCTAAACACCACCTAAACTTCCTGATAGTATGGGCTGTTCGACAGTGAAATGCACTCCCATGGAGGGTGGTGGAGTCTCCTTCTTTGGAGGTTTTGAAAGAGAGGCTGGATGGCCATCTGTCGGGAGTGCTTTGATTGTGTGTTCCTGCATGTCAGGGGGTTGGACATGATGGCCCTGGTGGTCTCTCCCAAGTCTATGATTCTACGATTCTAGGGTCAGCCTGGCCAGAAAGCCAGCTAAGACCTTAGTCTTGCAGGCGGCTAGCTAACTAGCTACCTTGGGGTTCTCTGAATGGCAATCAACACTTCAACCAATAAATAAGAAGGAGACTTGGTGGGGTGTTCGTTGGGCATGCTGTTTGCTTTGGGGCACCTGGTTGTTTATTCTGAAGTAAGAACATAAGAACATAAGAACAAGCCAGCTGGATCAGACCAGAGTCCATCTAGTCCAGCTCTCTGCTACTCGCAGTGGCCCACCAGGTGCCTTTGGGAGCTCACGTGCAGGAGGTGAAAGCAATGGCCTTCTGCTGCTGCTGCTGCTGCTGCTGCTCCCGAGCACCTGGTCTGCTAAGGCATTTGCAATCTCAGATCAAGGAGGATCAAAATTGGTAGCCATAAATCGACTTCTCCTCCATAAATCTGTCCAAGCCCCTTTTAAAGCTATCCAGGTTAGTGGCCATCACCACCACCTGGGGCAGCATATTCCAAACACCAATCACATGTTGCGTGAAGGTTTCCTTTGATTGGTCCTAATTCTTCCCCCCAGCATTTTCAATGGATGCCCCCTGGTTCTAGTATTGTGAGAAAGAGAGAAAAATTTCTCTCTGTCAACATTTTCGACCCCATGCATAAGTAGCACCGTCTGCAGGGAAACAAGAAAGCAAGAGCACACGAAACTGCACGTTGGCAGTGCGCTCACTGCTGGGAACTTGAACCCTCTCCCCGCACAATTCACGACAAGCATAAAGCAACGCTATTGCCTTCAGATATTCAGCGAACCTGTTGCATTTACGGCACCTCTCCACCTGGAGCACAGGTGTTCTCCCTAAGGCATGGCTTATCATAACTCGCCAGGCCTGGTCAGGCTACAAGAGGGGGAAAAACACACTTCTTTACCGACGGCATCTCAGCTCAGACTATTTGCAAACTCGCTCACAGTTTGGGATGTGCTGTGAGTTTGCATATTTAATGCTGGTTGCAGAATTTGTTATTTATTTATTTATTAGCATATTGTATTCCCACGTCTTGGTACATTCCGCCTGCTAGAAAGAATCCGAAGTGAGAAATCCAGGACACATTCGCTGCAATATGCAACCGAACAGCCTTCCAGTTGTTCGCTTTGAACCTCTCCGATGGGTTCCTACCTTGACCTCCCTTCCTTGACCGAACACCAGAACAAAAGCCTTTCTGAACTTCTTCTTTTTTTTAACAAAAAGTTTTATTATTACATTATTACATTAAACATTACATATTAGACATTCTAATAATAAACATTCAAACACAAACAAATCCCACATCGCATTGCACATTATACATTACACCCTACTAATTCGACAATAAATCACCGTGGACATTCGAAATTACCCCTCAAATATACCCCCTCTTAAAATATACCCTGTCCCCCTTATCATCTATACCAGGGGTCTTCAAACTACGGCCCTCCAGATGTTCATAGACTACAATTCCCATGAGCCCTATCACTTGGCCATGCTGGCAGGGGCTGATGGGAATTGTAGTCCATGAACATCTGGAGGGCCATAGTTTGAAGACCCCTGATCTATACCTTCTCTCCACCCTTACCAATTTCAGCCTATTTTCTATAACATTTAATCTCTTATCACTAATCCCCTTCCTTATTTCCGCAGTCCTTTACCCCTAGTATCATTCCCTTTATTTCACTCTTATGTTCTTATTCTAACTTACCCTTTGTTTATACTTGTACTATTATTGATTTTCTCTGACTATTTCACCTACCCCTTTTGTGCTTGGTTTTCCCTAAATATTTCACCTACCCCTTTTGTGCTTGGTTTGGGCTTCCCCGTGATTCCTCCCTTATCTGATATATAATTATACAACATGAAGGTATGTCTTTATTCCTTTACGAGCTATTCTAGTTTCGTAACATTCTCAAAATCATTTCAATTTTATTATTGTACGTAATTTTGAATAATTCTGTTTTTACTGTCTCTTTCTACATATTGGATATACTATGTCCATGTGTCCATAAACCTTTTCCACTGCAAGTCGCTTAAATATGCAACCGAACAGCCTTCCAGTTGTTCGCTGTGAACCTCTCCGATGGGTTCCTACCTTGACCTCCCTTC
Organism: Sphaerodactylus townsendi; assembly: GCF_021028975.2. Lineage (NCBI taxonomy): Eukaryota > Metazoa > Chordata > Lepidosauria > Squamata > Sphaerodactylidae > Sphaerodactylus > Sphaerodactylus townsendi. The sequence goes on along the minus strand of NC_059431.1, from coordinate 4,360,554 downwards.
CTTGACTGAACACCAGAACAAAAGCTATTCTGAACTTCTTGACCTCAACAGTGTCTTGCCTTCTCCCTGGCTCTTCCCCCGTCATCAAGCCTACACTTACAGAATCTTGATCAGTCTTATCTGCCAATTGGCAAGCCCCAAGCAATGTTTTGAGAAGGTTGCTTCTTCCAACTCGACAGGGGGAATTCTGTCGAGCAGCTCTGATTTTTCTTCCCTCTGTAAAGATCCAACTTTTCTCGCAGATGACGGAAATTCACAGTCCTTGGGCAACCTCTCCTGCTGTCTTATATTCAACTTCCCCTTCTGCTTCGTTAGGAACCGAATCCAAAGCGGAGTGAAGTCGCGGGGGAAGTCACCGGGTGAATTTAGTTCTCGGGGCGCAGAACGGTGGAATAAAGAGTTTCTTTCTCGGATCCTCCTAAAACAGCTGTGAGAGATCTGTCTTCGGGTAGAAGAAACTATCATACCTTGTCCTTTTTGAGTGCAACAGATACTCTTTCGGTAGCTAAACAGACTGGATCAAACCCACCCTAACAGCTGACTGCCCAGCTCACGAGTTTCAAACTATGTTCTGCGAAATCCTGTCAGGGCTAAAAAGATGCTCAAAATTTGACGGCGTGTTCAATTGAAAATGTAACTGAGCTGGCCGCCAGTAGTATCTTGTAATTTCCCCACCCTCGATGGTCAGCGACGAAGAAGAAGAAGAAGAAGAAGAAGAAGAAGAAGAAGAAGAAGAAGAAGAAGAAGAAGAAGAAGAAGAAGAAGAAGAAGAAGAAGAAGAAGAAGAAGAAGAAGAAGAAGAAGAAGAAGTAGTAGTAGTAGTAGTAGTAGTAGTAGTTGCCGCATGCCTAAAGCAGGAGGAATCAAACTAGGGGGTTCCCATGTTGCCACTAACTCCTGCCCCACTCCAAAGTTTCAGAGCAAGAACCAGGGAAGAGCTGAAATAGTAACAGGGTCTTGACATAGTTATAGGCCAGTGGTGGCAAACCTTTGGCACTCCAGATGTTATGGACTACAATTCCCATCTGCCCCTGCCAATTGGCTATGCCAAAGGTTCGCCACCATGGTTATAGGCTGTCTCAGCTGCCTGTGCAGGATCGTGTCCTATACCACTGACTAACACATGATCTTGCTAAACCGGTTACATAGGATCAGTTTGTAAATACCCCTGCGTGGGAACACATTCTTTCTTGCTCAAATTATGCTAGGCAGACGGCAAACAGGATTATTTTCATCAATTGCAGTTCAGGAAGGAAAAACATGAAATCTTGTGACCAAGAAAGAAAGGAAACGTCATAAGTACGAACAACCCTAATTCAGAGGTATTGGAGTCCTTTGTGAATTCCTTGGCAGGAACAAGGCCGGCCTCCTAGCTTGTAATCCTTCGGGACCTATTTATTTTGCAATATACAGTCTTTAACTTCACAAGGCAATTGCTCTTGCAAGCGCGCGGGGGGGGGGGCTTTTTGCCCCCTTCCGACAACTATTGTTCTCCTAAAGAGAACACGATTTACCTGCCATCTCACCGCAGCCTTACTCCTTCCATAAAGTTTACGCGCAGTTCGTGTTCCGGAGGGTCGCGCGTTCCACATAGCTGATGCTCCTGGGAGAAAAACTAGGGCAAGGAGGGGGGGGGGGTTAGGAGGGTGGGCAGATTTGTTTTCATGGCTTTTAATGAAATATCAATGGATGGATATTTTATTTTGCTGTGAATATGAAATTTCGCCAGTGACCTGTCAAGCTCTCATTTTCAAGAAGAACTTTATTTCACACCTCGAGACAGGCTAGGAAATTAGTTTTTTCCCCACCGAGGTCTCTCATTAGGCATTACAAAGTGAGCGTGGCGCAGGGGCCAATTCTGCCTCCATTTTTATCCTCCCCTCCTGGTCCCGGCCTCGAGAACGCTGAGTCCGCCCGACGAAGGGGCGCGATGGATTGTCGGGGAAGGAGTTACATTCAGCCAGCCTGCCAGGGTGAGAGCAATGGGAATTTGATCGGCTCCAGCTTTTCCTGCCCTGCTACGAGGCAAAGACTGAAAAGGAGACTTAATTCCAGCTGGCCGTCTCAGTCTGGAGTGTTTTAAAAGGAGACTTGGTCCCGTTCGGATGTCTCAGTCGGGAGTGTTTGGAGTCAATGAAAGCGTTCACCTTGATTTGGCAGTCCAGCGCCTTCCGCACATGCAGAATAATGCACTTTCAATCCACTTTCACAATTGTTTGCAAGTGGATTTTGCTATTCCGCATAGCTGCAATATGCATTGAAAGTGGATTGAAAGTGCATTATTCTGCAAGTGCGGAAGGGGCCTTTGACATTCAGGTTAAGTAAAAGGTAAAGGGAGTCCCATAAGGTAATCGTAGTCTGAATCACTTGAAATGCCCAAAGTGTCTTCAAGGGCAGCCCTATGTCGGGTGTACTGCAGTAGTCAAGCTGGTAGGTCAGTGTGGCAAAGTGAGGTCTATCTAGGTGGGCTAAGAGCCTTCATGCAACCTGAGTGCAAGCCGAAAAACAGAGATCAATGATTATTAGTTTCAAAGGAAGGGGGATTCGTTTTTCCATAGACCATCAATCCTCCTCTGAAATGGTAACTTTTGGGGCCCTTCTGCACATGCAGGGTAATGCACTTTGAATCCACTTTCACAACGGTTTGCAAGTGGATTTTGCTATTCCGCACAGTGAAATCCCCCTGCAAAGTGCATTGAAAGAGGATTGAGGCTCATTCCGCACATGCAGAATAATGCACTTTCGAACTGCTTTCAGTGCTCTTTGAAGCTGTGCGGAATGGCAAAACCCACTTGGTAACAGCGGTGAAAGTGGTTTGAAAACGCATTATTCTGCGTGTGCGGAAGGGGCCTGAAAGTGTATGTGCAGAAGGGGCCTCTGTCCTAAATCCGCACCCTGACCGCCTCCAGAATATGAATGGAGGCTTGTCCTCCAACACACAGGTAGCAGAGAGTCCGTAGCATCCCTGACACAGGCACTACTGCTGGTGAGCCACCCAACACTGCAGTGCCATGCAGGAACACGCAATCAGAGCACTCCTGACGGATGGCCGTCCAGCCTCTGTTTAAAAACACCTCCAAAGAACGAGAATCCACCACCCTCCGAGGCAGTGAATCCCTCTGTCGATCAGCCCTGACAATCAGGAAGTTCTTCCTAATGTTTAGGTGGAATCTGTCTTCCTGTTAAGAGAGCGGCTAGAATCTCGAGCGCCAGGTTTGAGTCCCCACTTCTCCACACAAAGTCTGTTGGGTAACACTGGGTCAGTCACACTTCCCTCCAAACTCTCTCCACCCCGCCTATTTCAGAAGATACCTGTGGGGGGGTGGGGCGGATAAGGGAAGGTGATTGTCAGCCACTTTGAGATTGTATTGTCGAAGGCTTTCACAGCCGGACTCAACTGGTTGTCATGAGCTTTCCGGGCTGTGTGGCCATGATCTACCCAGTGGTGGGATCCAAAAATTTTAGTAACAGGTTCCCATAGTGGTGAGATTCAAACTGTGGCGTAGTGCCAATGGGGCTGGGCGGGCCACAAGGGGGTGTGGCTGGGCATTCCAGGGGCGGGGCATTCCTGGGAGGGGCTGTGGCAAGGACGCAGCCGCTGCGCCGATCCTTGGGCGGGAAACGAATGCACGCAGGCGCAGGCTGCCACGCACGCCGGTGTACCTCCTGCTAGACTGCTTCCAGTTCTACGCGCTACTGCTGAGAGGAGGGGCGTAACTAAGGCAAAAATCACGTGGCAAAATCACCCATTAGTCACCCCCTCTCGGCACACACTAATAATTAGTAACCTACTCTCGGGAACCTGTGAGAACCTGCTGGATCCCACCTCTGGATCTACCAGACCACGCCCCCACAGCCTGGAAAGCACACAACAACCATTTTAAGATTCCTTGTGGCAGAGAAAAACAGGATATTAAAAAAAAAAACCCTCTTCTACTTCTTGGTCCATTTTGAAACATGGGCATGTAAAATGCTGCCAAGTTGCAGCTGGCTTACGGTGACCCCAACCAGGGGCTTTGAAGGTAAACGAGAAGCAGAGATGGTTTGCCATCATCTTTCTCTGCAGACCCTTCCTTGGTCTCCCAGCCAAGGAACGATGCTGGGTATCTTCAAAAATCTGACGAGATCGGGCAATATCATCTCACCTTACCCATTTGAAATGGGTGTTCTCTATTATTTATTTTTGTTTATTTATTTTTTGAATTTATATACCCCCCCCTTCCCTGAAGTGCTCAGGGCAGTGTCCAACATCAATCATACATTAAAATCAGTTAAAACAATCACTGCCCATAATTAAAAGAACCACATATAAATGGCGGATGGCTTCAACTCCCACCCCTCCCCCTGTAGCCTGTACACTCCCATACATGCCAGCTGGGTGACCTTGGGCTAGTCACAGCTTCTCGGAGCTCTCTCAGCCCCACCCACCTCACAGGGTGTTTATTGTGAGGGGGGAAGGGCAAGGAGATTGTAAGCCCCCTTGAGTCTCCTACAGGAGAGAAAGGGGGGATATAAATCCAAACTCCTCTTCTTCTTCTTCTCTTTCACGTGCCAGATGTTTATTACATAGCAGGATATCGACGTTACCCCGGCTGGCCAAATGCCTGGCAGAACAGGTCCATTTTACCAACCCTGCGGAAACTCTGTATGTCCCGCAGGGCCCTGATCTCACCTGGGAGCCTGTTCCACCAGGTAGGGGCCAGGACTGTAAAAGACCTGGCCCTTGTAGAGGCCAGCCGGACCGCTTTGGGGCCGGGGATCACCAGCAGGTCCACCTCCAAAGAGCGGAGGGTCCTAGAGGAGTGATACAGGGAGAGACAGTGCCTTAGATATGCAGGTCCAAGGCCATGAGCGGCTTTAAAGGTTAAAACCAGAACTTTAAACATGACCCGGTACTCGATTGGCAGCCAGTGTAGCTGATACAGGACAGGCGTAATCCGGTCCCTGGATGTTGTCTCCGAAAGGAGTCGGGCTGCTGCATTTTGCATGAGTTTCAGTTTCCGGATCATGGCTAAAGGTAAGCCCGCATAGAGTAGGCTGACCAGCCGTCCCGCTTTTGGCGGGACCATCACACCTTTGGACAATTTGTCCCGCGGGTTCTACAAATTGTCCCGATTTTTGGGAGGCTGCTGCACTGCCTTGGGGGTGCAAGGCAGTGCGGCAGCCTCCCGTGCACCCGGCCACAGGAGCGCACGGGCTTCTGGGGCTTGCCGTTTGCTGCCCTGTGACAGCCGCTTCCCCGTCCTGCATCACAAAGGTGACCAGATGGCGTAGAGCTAGTTACAGTAGTCCAATCTAGAGGTGACCATGGCATGGACAAACTGTATTGGCAACCAGTACCCCAGTTAAATTAACGTGTGACATTATTACGCTTTATTCTTAAGGGCGTTTCCCCAGTTACCAGTAGCTGCGCGCTGCTGTAGGCAAGTAGCGCGGGGTCCCCCGGCACTCCCCACTACAGGGGCAGCAACAACGCAGCCGCCCCAACGCTACCGCTGTCGCGCCCCCTCAGTGCACGTCATTCCTGGCGCTCTTCCAAACGGTCCCTTTTGATGACCCCGCGTGAGGAAGCCCAGGTGCACGCCAGAAATGATGCGCGCTGAGAGCAGCGCGCGGCATAGGGGGGTCGTGGCAAGTGGGGAAACGCCCTAAGACTGTCTTTTACTCAGAATCATGGAATACAATCCTATATCTGCAAACAGTGGAACTACTTTGGAGCCAAACATCTAGCATTCCCTTGTAATGACCCGTTTTTGTTGCCAATATCTGCCCAACCCAAAAGGGCTCTTTGGCTGCTTGGCAGCAGTGCCCAAGAAAGAAGCCATCAAGAAGTTCTCCGTTTCTCCCCAGTCGCCCCTCGACTTCACTTGCTTTAGACATCCTCGGCCTCCGACATTTCTGCAGATCGGTTGAGATTGTTAGATCCGGTTCCCAAACAGCCTCTTAGTCCAGGATTAATTAAGCGAATCGCAAGATCTCATTAAGGACCGGGTCTGGTGATAATTACCAGGAAATGTATGCATTAAAAATATTCATTTGTCAATGAAGTGTAATTAAGAGCACTGTTTGGGGCGGGGAGGGAAGGATCGATACCCAAGCCGTGCGCTTTGGGCGAGGGAAGAACAGAGGACGCTATTAAAGAATAGTTTTGCTTCGGAGCGTGATTCAAAGAGCTGGCTGAAGAGCAGAGTGGATCTTTCCCCCCTTCCTTTCTCTGAACAGCCCATCTAGCCTTTTGTGTCCCTGGACAGAGCCTCATTTCTGTGCTGCGTTGTTCGAGTGGGTTATAGATTTATTAGAGTGAGACAGAGTGACAGGTCCAAGCGAGAGAGAGAAAGAGAGACCAGGAGACTCATCCCCAGTAAAATCCACTTCCTCCTGGAGCGTGCTTAGTAATCCAGCGGACGCTATTCTGATTACAAAACCTTTTTGTGTGGCAGGAAGGATGAATGGGCTTCTTTAGCATGCTAAGCCCACACCTTTTGAAGCCTTATTACGAGAGGCTATCGTTCACATCTAAAGCAGGTGGTCAGCTGGCTCCGAGCCCTTCCTGATCAGCGACAGTGTGCTGGCCATCAGCGACACAAAAGTACACTTACAGGGCTGCACTCAAGGGTTCGCAGGGCCCCATGCTGAATTCGAACTCGGTACCCGAAGCAACAGGTACAACGGAGGGGCCTGGATTTGGAGCTTGGCATTCCGAGCGGGCCATGGGCTGTTTTGGGTGCGGGTGCCAGGTCCGGCCGGGTGCAACGTGAGATGTGGGAGGACAGACTGTAAATATTGATCCTATCGCAAAGCTGGAGGGAGAATCTGGAAAGACTGAAGGGGTGTTGGTGGTTTAACCCATGATTGTCCACTCGTGGCTGGAAAATTCCTAATCATAGACAGGCCCTCAGGAGCCAAGGAGAGTCCACACACAGGTCTTAGTAGGTTCAGACGTTTAATGTGCACAGAGCAAAACATCCAGGCAAGACGAGGAACAGAAACCGTAACCTGGGTCTGCTTCTCATTTCAGCCACGTCCAAAGCCTTCTTCCCCTCCCCACCCGACAGATGCCCTCATTCCACCTTGTTTTCTTTTTCCTTTCCCTTCCTGCAGGGGGCATCGTCGAGCCTGGTGGTCAAGTTTGCCGACACGGATAAGGAGCGCACCATGAGGCGCATGCAGCAAATGGCCGGGCAGATGGGCATGTTCAACCCCATGGCGATCCAGTTTGGAGCATACGGCGCATATGCACAGGCAGTAAGTGTAGAAAAGGCTCGGGGAGGGCTGAAGGGAGTGGGTCAACTTGTTCGTAGCACACGCACATATCCAGAGCATGACTAAAGCAAGCGGAAGGACCTGTGAGCCTTACCTGTGGTCATTAAGTCTTTCTGGGCACTGCCACTTCCAATTGCCATCGTGGGGAATTACATATTTGACGGTGTCCAGGTACTAATATTTCATCTATCTATCTATCTATCTATCTATCTATCTATCTATCTATCTATCTATCTATCTATCTATCTATCTATCTATCTATCTATCTATCTATCTATCTATCTATCTATCTATCTATCAGATATAAATCCAAATTTCTCCTCCTCCTCTCCTCTCCTCTTCTTCTTCTCCTCCTCCTCTTCTTCTCCTCCTCCTCCTCCTCCTCCTCCTCCTCCTCCTTCTTCTTCTTCTCCTCCTCCTCTTCTCCTCCTCCTCCTCCTCCTCTTCTCCTCCTCCTCCTCCTCCTCTTTTTCTTCTTCTCCTCCTCCTCTTCTTCTTCTTCTTCTTCTTCTCCTCCTCCACTTCTTCTTTGTCTTCTTCCTCTCCTTCTCCTCCTCCTCCTCTTCTTTTTCTCCTCCTCCTCTTCTTCTTCTCCTCCTCTTTTCTCCTCCTCTTCTTCTCCTCCTCCTCCTCTTCTTCTCCTCCTCCTCCTCCTTCTTCTCCTCTTCTTCTCCTCCTCCTCTTCTTCTTCATCATCTTCTTCTTCTTCTTCTCCTCCTCCTCCTCTTCTTCTCCTCCTCCTCTTCTTCTCCTTCTTCTCCTCCTCTT